>NC_133621.1:3286883-3446883 GCF_048593235.1 Sminthopsis crassicaudata | reverse complement strand
ATAAAATTGAAAGTAAAAAAACTATTGAATTAATAAATAAAACCAAGAGTTGGTTTTATGAAAAAGCCAATAAAATAGATAAACCTTTGGTAAATTTGATCAAAAAAAAGAAAGAGGAAAATCAAATTGATAGTCTTACAAATGAAAAGGGGGATCTTTCCACCAATGAAGAGGAAATTAGAGAAATAATAAGGAGTTACTTTGCCCAACTTTATGCCAATAAATTTGATAACTTAAGTGAAATGGATAACTTTCTCCAAAAATATAGGCTCCCTAGATTAACAGAGGAGGAGATAAATTGCTTAAATAGTCCCATTTCAGAAAAAGAAATAGAACAAGCTATTAATCAACTCCCCAGGAAAAAATCCCCAGGACCAGATGGATTCACATGTGAATTCTACCAAACATTTAAAGAACAATTAGCCCCAATGTTATATAAATTATTTGAAAAAATAGGGGATGAAGGAGTCCTACCAAACTCCTTTTATGACACAGACATGGTACTGATACCTAAACCTGGTAGATCGAAAACTGAGAAAGAAAATTATAGACCAATCTCCTTAATGAATATTGATGCTAAAATCTTAAATAAGATATTAGCAAAAAGACTTCAGAAAATCATCTCCAAGATAATACACTATGATCAAGTAGGATTTATTCCAGGAATGCAGGGCTGGTTTAATATTAGGAAAACTATTAATATAATTGACCATATTAATAATCAAATTAATAAGAACCATATGATCATCTCAATAGATGCAGAAAAAGCATTTGACAAAATCCAACATCCATTCCTACTAAAAACTCTTGAGAGTATAGGAATAAATGGACTATTCCTTAGAATAATCAGGAGCATATATTTAAGACCGTCAGTAAGCATAATATGCAATAGAAATAAACTGCAACCTTTCCCAGTAAGATCAGGAGTGAAACAAGGTTCCCCACTATCACCATTACTATTCAATATAGTACTAGAAACGCTAGCCTCGGCAATAAGAGCCGAGAAAGAGATTCAAGGAATTAGAGTAGGAAATGAGGAAATTAAACTATCACTTTTTGCAGATGACATGATGGTATACTTAGAGAACCCCAAAGACTCTGCTAAAAAGCTACTAGAAATAATTCAAAATTTCAGCAAAGTGGCAGGATACAAAATAAATCCACATAAATCCTCGGCATTTTTATATATCACTAACAAAATGCAACAGCAAGAGATACAAAGAGAAATTCCATTCCAAACAAATGTTGAGAGTATAAAGTATTTGGGAATCCATCTACCAAAGAAAAGTCAGGAATTATATGAGAAAAATTACAAAACACTTACCACAAAAATAAAATCAGATTTAAATAATTGGAAAGACATTCAGTGCTCTTGGATAGGCCGAGCGAATATAATAAAGATGACAATACTCCCCAAACTAATCTATTTATTTAGTGCTATACCAATCAGACTCCCAAGAAACTATTTTAATGACCTAGAAAAAATAACAACAAAATTCATATGGAAGAATAAAAGGTCAAGAATTGCAAGGGAACTAATGAAAAAAAACTCAGAGGAAGGTGGTCTAAGTGTACCTGATCTAAAGCTATACTATATAGCAGCAGTCACCAAAACCATTTGGTATTGGCTACGAAATAGACCGGTAGATCAGTGGAACAGATTAGATACAAAGGACAAAAAAGGGTACATCTATAGCAATCTAATCTTTGACAAACCCAAAGATTCCAACATTAGGGATAAAAATTCATTATTCGGAAAAAACTGTTGGGAAAACTGGAAATTAGTATGGCAGAAATTAGATATGGATCCACACTTAACACCATATACCAAGATAAGATCAAAATGGGTCCATGATTTAGGCATAAAGAGGGAGATAATAAATAGATTAGAGGAACAGAGGATAATCTACCTCTCAGACTTGTGGAGGAGGAAGGAATTTATGACCAGAGGAGAACTAGAGATCATTATTGATCACAAAATAGAAGATTTTGATTACATCAAACTAAAAAGTTTCTGTACAAACAATACTAATGCAAACAAGATTAGAAGGGAAGTAACAAATTGGGAAAATATTTTTAAAAACAAAGGTTCTGACAAAGGTCTCATTTCCAAAATATATAGAGAACTGACCATAATTTATAAGAAACCGAACCATTCTCCAATTGATAAATGGTCAAAGGATATGAACAGACAATTCTCAGAGGAAGAAATTGAAACTATATCCACTCACATGAAAGAGTGTTCCAAATCACTACTGATCAGAGAAATGCAAATTAAGACCACTCTGAGATACCACTACACACCTGTCAGATTGGCTAAGATGACAGGAACAAATAATGACAAATGTTGGAGGGGATGTGGGGAAATTGGGACACTAATACATTGCTGGTGGAGTTGTGAAAGAATCCAGCCATTCTGGAGAGCAATCTGGAATTATGCCCAAAAAGTTATCAAACTGTGCATACCCTTTGACCCAGCAGCGCTACTACTGGGATTATATCCCAAAGAAATACTAAAGAGCGGAAAGAGACATATATGTGCCAAAATGTTTGTGGCAGCTCTTTTTGTTGTAGCTAGAAACTGGAAGATGAATGGATGTCCATCAGTTGGAGAATGGTTGGGTAAATTGTGGTATATGAAGGTTATGGAATATTATTGCTCTGTAAGAAATGACCAGCAGGAGGAATACAGAGAGGCTGGAAGAGACTTACATCAACTGATGCTGAGTGAAATGAACAAAACCAGAAGATCACTATACACTTCAACAACAATACTGTATGAGGATGTATTCTGATGGAAGTGGAAATCTTCAACATAAAGAAGATCCAACTCACTTCCAGTTGATCAATGATGGACAGAAATAACTATACCCATAGAAGGAACACTGGGAAGCGAATGTAAATTGTTAGCACTAATATCTGTCTGCCCAGGTTGCATGTACCTTCGGATTCTAATGTTTATTGTGCAACAAGAAAATGATATTCACACACATGTATTGTACTTAGACTATATTGTAACACATGTAAAATGTATGGTATTGCCTGTCGTCGGGGGGAGGGAATAGAGGGAGGGGGGTAATTTGGAAAAATGAATACAAGGGATAATATTATAAAATATATATATATATATATATATATATATATATATATAATTAAAAAAAAAAAAAAAAGAAAAAAGAAAAATTACCCATACATGTGTTTTGTAAATAAAAAGCTATAATAAAAAAAAAAAAATAAAAATAAGCATAAAATTTCTCATAGAAAAATTCTTTAAACTGAACAATTTTTAAAAAATCTAGGACAGGAATTTATTCTGTTCTTTAAAATCTATTTTACCTGGCCCTTTAAATATCTACAAAAATCCATTGTTAATGTAACAATAAATACGTACAAAAAAGAGAAAAATCTAGGGACTCAATCAGACTCACCTAGCTGTGGAATAGATGAATCCCTGAGAAATTCTGGGGCATCTGGGAAAGCAAGTGCTATATCCAGGCTTGTAAGGGCCCTTTAAATGGGCGGCGTCACAGTGCAACAGGAGATTGAGGCCCGGAAGTAATTTCTGTGGATATTAGGACTGCCCTTGGGTGGGATCCTGGCCATTTTGAGATAGCTTCGTAATGGGTGACTCTCTTGCTGGTTGGCCCTTTATAAGCCAATAGCAGTCGCCCTCTTTAACCTGGCGCTCTTCACCCTAGGCTCCCTAGCCTGGGTGGCCAAGCCAAGATGGATAGCCCAGAGAGGTAAGGTTTTGGTAGTGAACACGTGGTCTTCTGACCAGGTGTTCACTCGGGAACCAACAAGTCAGGGCATCAGTCAGGGCATTATGGGAGTAGGTATAATAAAGGCTTTTAAGATTACATGTGGCTGTTCTTGAGCGCGCAGCCGGTTATTAAGCTATAGATTCAAGAGATCGTGGCCAGAGACCTTTGAAGGCCTCAGAGGAGGCGAGCCGGGTAGAGTTCACACTACTAAGGTCAGTGGTCAAAGGTGCTCTGTTGGGTCTAGGGCAGACTGGTCATTGTAACTGCCAGGAGGGCACGTTACACAGGCTCCTATTTTTTTATTCACAACACTGAGCCTTATCTGCTCCTAAGCTGGCTACGACAGAACATGCACTACTGGAGAGCGTGAATGCTTTCGTTTTTGCCTCCGTACTCCTAGCTTGACCATAATAAATGTTCTTTCTGTCGTGTTTTGCATTTCGCATCATCGGCTGAGCCTCTTGGTCCTCAAAGAGTCAGAACTGCAGAAGACACGCGCCACTGCCTGGATCCCAAGCCAGGACATCCCTGAGGACATGGACCTGGAGAGAAGCTATCTCGGTTTCTAGCTTTTGGAAACCTTCACAGCATGGCTCCAGCCGACCCGTCTAGGCCCCTTGTTCTCTTTCCTGGAGCCCAGCCAAATAGTCTACCTGTCATTCTCCCTGTGCAACACTCTGAGCATCGCCAGCCCCAGGGCCCTCAAACTCATCATTCTCCATCTGTAGGAAGCCCTCTCTCCTCACGTTAATCTCGGCTTCTTTCCCAGTTCAGCTCAAGTGCCACCTCTACGAGAAGCTTCTTCTGAGCCAGGCCCGGTTCCATGAAGATTCAACAATGAGAGCCACTGATGGACCCGATGGGCTGGAGTTCTGGCTTTCCCTGCCCTAGACCCACACCTGCCCAAAGAGCCGTGGCGCGGGGACCCAGACACTGAAGAGCGGGCTCAGGCTTTGCCACACTTTGGCATCCTCTGAGTCATGATATCTCTGACACCCCTTAGCCCAGTTATACAAGGCAACATTGTCTAAAAGTTGGCGCTTATTTAACAAATGCTTATTAAATAAATTAAATTGATGAGAAGGGGGCAAAATGTTCTCATCTCTTCTTTTTAAGAGTTTTGTTAACATCTTTCTGTTTTTCTATTACTTTTTATTTCCTAATCTTAATTCCATTTCTAAGCTTCACCCACCCAGAGAACCTTTCTTTATACCAATAAATAAAAAAGGAGAAAACAAGCAGTTCACCAAAACTAACCAAAATATTCATGGAGTCCAACCGTGTTCCACACACAGCCCCTTCCCCCTATAAAGAGCTCTCCTGTGGGACCAAGCTTGGCCAGGGTGATTACCCAACTTGCAGTTGACCTTTTGGCTGCCGTTACTTTCTGTCGCTAGCCACCGTGCCTCTTATTTTTCAGCTCACTTTACTTTGCACCCGGACTTTCAGCTTCCCAGTGTCATTTCTTACGCCGGGTAAGACTCCATCCACTCCCAGAGTATGATTTCTTTAACCACTTCCCAGCCCACTGGCACCCACTTTGCTTCTGCTTCCTTGCCACTACCCAAAGGGCAGTTCTTCTTGGGAAACATGACTCTTTTTAAGATCTCTGAATCAAAAGGGCCTGGGCAGGGGCGTCAGAGCAGCCCCTCTGACAGGGTAACCTGTGTGCGACCTCAATGATAGGCCCTGTTGTCCGGGGACCCTCTTGACCCATTTCTTCCTTTTTTCAGGGCCAGGGCTGTTACGCCAGATTGTCTCCCACAATGCAAACCCAATTGAAGGCGTTTGATTCTCCCACTGGCAGGCGTCCAAAGCTGTCTGGACAAGCAGGTCTCATTGAATTGAGGACTTCAATATTTTTTCCATTGGGTTTGTCTGCAGTTTTCAAGCTGTTGAAATGATCTCAGAGGCACTAAACAAAGTGGTCCCTCCATCTCTGCCCCCGCCACCGTCCTCTGAAACAAAGCCCGGGCGCCATCTGTAAGTTTATTGTCTTCCCAGGGTTGGCACCAGAAGGAGGGGGTGAGTGATCAACCAAATCAAGTTTATGAAGTTCTGTTGTGAAAACCCTTCAAGGCACCGGGCAAAAATCAATAGAGAAATAAATGAAGTTTGTAAAGTTCAATTAAATTAATGAGTTTGTGGGTTAGTTTGGAAGTGCAAGAATGGCTAGGAATGGGGCCGCTGGTTGGGCTCGCTTGCTAGCCCGGACAACCGCTCCCCGTTTGTTTCCCAAGCAAAGGGCTCTCCCAGAACCACCTTTTCTGCCCCTGGTAGGGGAGCCACTAGACAGCCCCGCTAGATGATCTTCAGTTGGGAAGGTCACTTTTTACTGTGAACACTAAGAAAATCTCCCAGTGGAATTAGCTTAAAGCAAGAACACGGAGCCTGCACTGTCTGTGCTGGCGGCCCCTGGGGGACTGGTCAGGACTTGTGATAAAAGGACACAATTCCACCTAAAAGGTCTTCGGCAAAAGATGAGCTGCTCAGGACTCTCACTGGCCCAAGTTCCTCCTCAATCACCTTTTAGCCACCAATGTTTCCCAAAGGGAGCGAGTCCAGCAGCACTGACGGCAAGCCAGCTCTGGAGGCAGGAGAACGTGGGCCCCAAAGAGCGCTAGCCCCCCGCCTTGAAGGAGGCTCTTCGGGACATAAAGGGTCCCTCCCCCCCACAGCTTGGGAGGCATCCACGCCGGAGGGGAGGTGTCTCTGGGGGGAACATTCTCCCCCACAATGGGGCTGGGGGGCACCTCCAGTGGCCTGCAGGGATCATCGGGGACGGGCGCCACCATCAGGAAAGTCACTGAACAACCCAGGCCCCTGATTGCCGGGAGTGATTGCGACTTCCCTGGGAGTTCATGCTGCATGGCTGCAGCTTCCCCAGTGCCAGACGTGGTAGAGATGGGCAGGCTGGGGCTGGCCGCTTGCCTACCTCTGGCGTCCGCTCAGGGAGCCACGGAAACAGCCCGGGCACCTCTTGGATCTTGGGCCAGTCAGCAGCCGGTCGGGCACCTCCTCCCTCCATGCCCGACCTTCCCCCCCCCCCGGGGGGCCGTGGCCCACTGCCCTTGCACGAAGAGGAGAAAAAGCCCTGGGGTTGCTGCTGTCTGCCTTAAGCTTGGGCCCAAGCTGCCTGCCTTGCTTTCCAGCCTCCTCACACTCCCATAGATTGAGGCTCTCCCTAGAGGAAAGGAGGCCCTGCAAGGGCCGCTTCCACGGGCCTGCACAAGCTGCCGGAGGCACGAGTGATGCCCCCACATCCCACCGGCCTTCTCTGAGGATTTCCCTCCGGGTCTAGACACAATCACCAACTGATGTAAGGTACGCCCGGAGCCGGAGCCAGTGTCCTGGACGCTCCAACTGAATACTAGCCCCGAAAGCCAAGATGGCGGAGACTAGGCCGCCATGGCCCGGCAGGAGGTTCAGGGACTGCGGGAATGGGGCCGGGGCTTGTTAAGCTTCTTACCAGGTACTTATCATTTAAAGGTGCGAACCAAGTACATGAGAACCTTGTAAGACTCCTAACAGGGCTAGACCGAGGCAGCTCCCAGGAAGCTCCGGCAGCAGAGCCCGCCTGCACCTCCTCCAGGGCCGTGGACAGGAGTTTGGATTCAGGGCACTGCAGGGACTGGGTAGGGTGCCACGCCCAGCATCAGAGGCAGGGCTGGAAGGCCCGAGGTCTCGCTTCTCTCGCCACTTCCCGCGTGGCTCATGGTGAGTGGCCCTTGTGTCCAGCCTGGGTCACACCGCCTAGAGAGCTCTGTGTTTAGTTTCATGGGCCCGTTGGAGGGCGGACTTTGATAAGCTGGACGGCGTTCTAAGGGAGGCAGGAGAGGGGATGTTCAGCCTAGAGGTGGGGGGAAGGAGACTTGGCTTCTGACACGTTCAGGGCTCCGCTCTTGAGCCACGGAAGGACCCGTTCTGCCGGAGTCCGGGGGCTGGGCCGGGGAGAGCAGAGGGGCCAGGAAGACCCCCTTGGAGTCCCTGGTCAGCCGGCATCAGACTTCTTCCTCTTTTTCTGTCCGTCAGATGGAGTTTGGATGCCACGGTCTGCCTTCGGTCCCCTCTGGGGACGTCAGCGGCATCGCCGTGGGCTCAGAGGAAGCGCTTGGTGGACCACCGGACCCCAGCATGGCGCAGAGCGTGTGCACACACTCGGGCCTTCCTTGGCTCAGTGGAACCAGCTGGGTTTATTTGCCTTCCTCTCCCTGATTAGTGCACGCAGAACAATTGTTTTTCCATGTGTTTGCTTTGGTCCTTGCAGGGTAATTACAAGGGAATTGAATCCACGTCCATATTTCGGATCCGAGGCTCCTAACCGCGATCGGGAGCATTCTTGCTCACGCTGGGACACGCCGCCCCATAAAGACCCATGATGGCCTTCCACCACCGAGGAAATGTGGATCTTTGTTTGGATAAAACATCCCAGAGGAACAGTTTTTCTCCCATTCACTTGGAAAAGTGCTCCAGTGTTCGTTGGCCTTTCTCATTTTGTTAGGTGGGAAAAATGTAGGCTGCTCAGACTCTCCCACCTCCCAGGGATCTCCTGAGGTCTTCTGGGGATCTTTCTCCCCTGCGGGAGGGGAGACCTTTAGTCTGGTTGTTCACACAGGTTTGCTTCCAGGCTCGCTGGTACAAAATCTAGTGGATGGAGAAGGAAGGAATCTGCCTGGGGGATCCGCAGGGTGGATCCGCAGGGGGGATCCGCAGGGTAGATCTGCAGGGTGGATCCTCAGGGTGGATCTGCAGGGTGGATCCCCAGGGGGGATCCGCAGGGGGGATCTGCAGGGGGGATCCGCAGGGTAGATCTGCAGGGTGGATCCCCAGGGTAGATCCGCAGGGTGGATCCTCAGGGTGGATCCCAGAGAACAACTACAGCGAAGGAAAATGAGACTGAAACATGCAAAGTCCAAGAGAAAAGCCAGGAATCCTCTCACAGATGTCCGAGGCTACGCAGAAATAGCAGGGCGAGCAGGAGGCCCCCGCAAAGGGAGGAAAAGCTCATTGCCCGGGATCCCTGAGCTGGGCTGTGCCTGGATGGCTGGGGGGAGCCCGAGGGAGAGCGGGGGTAACCAAAGGGGTTCCTTTATTTTGCCCAGGAAGAGATGAATTCACCTGAGGAGATCAGGGACCCGGTGAGAAGGTGATGGGAGCCCGTCAGCGGAGGGAGAAAGGGAAGCACGTTTGCAGGGGAGGAGAGTCGGGACCACAGGAAGCTCTCACCAGGGGAGGGAGGAAGCCGAGGGCGCGGAGCCAGCGGACAAGTCTGCCCAGTGCGCTTCAGCTCTCCAGACTTCTGCCGTCGCCCTCACTCGCCCCTTTATAGGGAAAGGAGCCAACGGCAGACTGGCAGAAACTGGCTTTAGACCAAGGGAGGCTCCAAAAGGGCGCGGGACCGACATAGAAACGGTCATCGCATGAAAAGAGAGCAGCAGATGTGTTGGGCCCCGAACTCAGGAACGTGTGCTCCGGCGTGAGGGCGACGTCCCCGCGTGGGCGAGACCGCGGGGGTGAGGGCGCCGTACTGTGCTTGTGTGCCCACTGTGCGGGCGGGCTTGCGTCCCGTGGGAGGGCTCTGGTCACCTGTGTGGGCGTGGGCGTGCGAGTGACAGGCGGAACTCTGGGAGGAGGGTCCGGCACTGCCCAGAGCTCATAGTACCGAAGCCCCAGACGCCGGCAAGCGCGACCTGGCCCCAGCATTGGGAAGAGCGGCTCCCCAAGGGTTTGGCCCCCGGACAGGGAGGACCCCGTGGACGAGCAGCGTGCAGGAGGAGTGGGAGGCAGGAGGCCTGGGGAGCTCCCAGGAATGACATTCTAAAGGCATGAAAGAAAAGAGGAGTCCTGGGAGCATCCCGGAGCGCCCGCCGGCAGACGGAGACCCTCCCCAGGGCGGAGGCAGAGGCCGGCAACGTGGCAGGGAGTCCCGGGAGCCCGGAGACACGAGGCTGGTCAGGAAGGCCCCCCCGCAATCAGAATGGGGGGGTGAGGAGCACTCACTGCAGGGAGGACGCCTGCTTCGGGAGCCTGGGGAGATGATCATGACGAAGGGTGAAGGTGTTGCCAATCATGACCTCCGCCCTGGAAAGGAGGCGAGCGGCGAGCATTTATTAAGTGCCGGGCTCAGCGCCAAGTGCTGTTCAAAAACCTCCCATGATCCTCTTTCACAAAACTGTGAGGTAGAATCATTACTCCACTTTACAGTTGGGGAAACTGAGGTAGGGACAGAGGGATCTGCCCAGAGGCACAGCGCTGGGGAATGTCTGGGGCTGAGTTTGAGGTCCTTGTGCCTGGGCCGGCGCTCTATGGCCAACGGGGACTCGATGCCCCAGGGATGGGGAAAGAACTCCGCACCCGCTGAGGAAGCCGCAGGGAGCGGCACCCTCGGGCCCTGGCCAGGGACAGAGATGGCGGGAAGCAGGCGGTGGGCAAATGGTGGCCCGGACAGTTTGGGGGGAGGGGGGAAGGGAAGAGAGCAGAGCGGCCCACGGCCTTCCTGCAGGCCAGGGGCTCCTGGGAAAGCTCTGCGGTGAGTCCGGAAAGGGGCGGCTGGCAGCCCCAGAACGAGGCTGCTTACAAACCACAGGGGGGGGGGGGGGAGGAAGTGTGTGTGTGTGTGAGAGTGTGTGTGAGTGTGTGAGTGTGTGTGTGTGAGAATGTGTGTGTGAGTGTGTAAGAGTGTGAGTGTGTGTGTGAGTGTATGTGTGTGTGTGTGGAAGGCTCGGCCGTGGGTCTGCTCCTGTTTTAGGTGTGTAGATATTGACATCTAACCCCAGTACGTGACTGCGTTTCTCGAACTTCCGCTCCTGCCCGGGAGCCGCCCCCCTCCCCCCCCCCGCCCCGCCCCCTTAAAGCTCGGGGAGATTCGCTCCGCCGGTGCTAGCAGGCGAGGCTCCTGAGGCCGATCCCCAAGCCTCCCGTGGGCGTTGGGGGCGTCCTGCTCCCCGGGGCCTCCCCCACGGCCCGGCTCCATTTCCCCGCCTGGGCCTGGTTCCCAAAGCTCGCCTTCCCGGCCTGCCCTGGGCCGCCTCCAGCCCGCAGCCTCCGGGCCTTGCAGGAATCTCAGGCCGGCTGTCTCTTCGGGAAGCGAACCCGGCCTCGGCTCTCTGCCCTCCCCCTCCCCCCCCCCCCAGCACGGCGCCGCCCCCGGGCCCTCGGGCTGTCCTCGCACACAGTAGGCGCTTCATACATGCCGACTGGGGGTCGGCTCCCCGGGAAAGGGAGGCCGGGAATTCCCAGCTTTGGAGGGCGCGCCCTGGGAGACTCCCGGAGCCTGGCAGCCTGGGGGCTCCCGCCCCCCCAGTCCTGTCTCCCCGGCCGCGCGTGGGGGCTCTTCGTGGAAGACTCCGTGGTTAGGGCCATTTACTCCCCTCTGAGCGCCGGACACGAAGCCAGCTGCGGGAGGAGCCCGCGCAGACGCCCCTCAAACCCGGCCCCGCTCCCCAACGCCGTCCGTCGGTCCCGGGCTCCGAGGCGCCCCCCCCACTGCCTTTGGGGAGCCTGGGAAAGGGAGCCCCCGGCTCACGGACACGCACGCGCCGGACCCGACGCCTCCGGGAAGGCCCCGCCCACCGTCGGGAGCCGCGGCCGGGTCCGGCGCCTTCTCGGCCCGCCCCCAGATCGGGAACCATCCCTTGGTCCCGGCGCCTTCTTCCTTCCCCGCGGACACCCTGGAGGGCTCCTCCTCAGCTCTTTTACTCTCCCCTCACCACAGCCCCATCTTCACACGGATAGAGGTGGCCCCTTCACTGCTCAAGAACCTTCTGTGGCTGCCCAGGGAGCGCGAAGCCCAGCTCCAGCCTTTCCCGGGGCTCCACAAAGTCCCAGCGCCCGGTTTCTTTCCCTTCTGCCTCAGTCGGAATTGTTTCTAACTCCCACATTCCCCGTGTTTTCCTGCCCCGGGGACTTCCCCCCCCCTCCCCCAAATCTTTGCCCACTTAGTGAATCCCTTGTCCTCCTTGAAGCCCAGTTTGGAGGACCCTCCTCCGAGAAGGCTTCCCGGATTCCCTTCAGCACTAGGACCGCGAGGACCAGCTCAGGGGCGCCCACCTCCCCCTCCGGTGTGTCCCTCCCCCGGACGTTTGGGTGTCCCTAGGGCAGCCACTGAGCTCCCTCTGGGCCCCTCTGCCTCCCCAGGGCCTGCAGCAAACAGCGGGTGCTCCGTGGGGACTCTGTCAGCCAAGCGGTGCCCAGACCGAGAGGGAATCCCAGGGCCGCTCACTCAGGGTTGCCATGACAACTCGTGGGCGGGACAGGAAGGACCCCGGAGCAGCTGGAGCAGGAGCTACCGGGACAAGCCCCGGGTCAGACCGTGGCTCTGGGCCCACAGAAGCGAGGCTCGAGTCTGGGGGAGGGGGAGGGAGCTCCCAGCGTGCAGGGGTCCCCCCCAGGACCTGTGGCAGCCCGTGGGCACAAACAGCCCGGACCCGGTGGAGACGCCCCCTCAGAGGGGCCCAGGCGGCCCTCCTGCATCCTTCACGTTATGGAGGACGTTTGTGCCTGGCGGCCCCAGAGCCGCTGTCCTCCCCGCGGTCCTCCCCGCTGTCCTCCCGCAAGCCTCCGCTCGCCTGGAAGGCCGTGAGCGCCCCGGCCATGAGCTGGAGCTTTGGGAGCCGCGGGGGGGGGGGGGGGGGGGGGGGGGGGAGGGGGGGCCCTCCAGGCCGCTTCACTCTGTCCCCAAGGGACAATGTGTCCATAGTGACAATGAGCAGCAGCAGCAGCTAGTAACAGTGACAACACAGAGCAGCACCAGTAAGGGCCACAATGTGTCCATGGTGACAATGAGCGGCAGCAGCAGCAGCAGCAGCTAGTAACAGTGACAGCACACAGCAGCCACAATGTGTCCATGGTGACAATGAGCGGCAGCAGCAGCAGCAGCAGCTAGTAACAGTGACAGCACACAGCAGCGACAGTAACGGCCGCAATGTGTCCACGGTGACAATGAGCGGCAGCCGCCGCAGGGCTCGGGGGAACCTGCTGGAGGGGGCAGGAGGGGCAGCACAAGGCCTCATTTTTTCAGTAAAACATGAGAGTACAATTTCAGCTGAGGGGGAGCCGTGGGAGGGAGGAGGAGGGAGGAGGAGGGAGGAGGAGGGAGGAGGAGGGAGGAGGAGGGAAGAGGAGGGAGGAGGAGGGAGGAGGAGGGAGGAGGAGGGAGGAGGAGGGAGGAGGAGGGAGGAGGAGGGAGGAGGAGGTTTGGGAGCCACTGGCTCTTGGCCCAAGAGCCCGGTTGAGACTAGGCTTTGGAACTAGGGCGGGCGGGCTTCCCCTCTACCTGTGGCAGACGCCCGAAGCCCGGCAGGCTGGCACACCAGATGGCTCTGGGGGTCAGGGAAGGGTGCCGCCAGGAGCCTGGCACAGGGCGCTTTTTGGGATCCCCGAGCACCTCGCAGAGCTCGGGAATGGCAGCGACCCAGCAGCCCTCGCTTGGGCGGCACCGCGGGAGGGCAGGATGAGGGGGCGCTCCCTTCTGCGGCCGGGGGTCCTTAGCATGCGGCAGGTGTAGACAAAAGGCTTCCACGGCGCCTTCACGGTGAGTTTCCCGACGCTAATGGGGCGCCGGCCGCCTCGGGAAGGGCCTAATGTCGCCCACGCAGGCTGAAGACTCGGGTGGCCTGCTGGGAGAGCAATGGTCCTGGCTCTGTTCTGACTGCGGCACAGACTCTCATCAGAGCCATAAATCTCGTGCGTCTGTTCCCAAATTTAAAACCCCTGCAGAAATGGCTTTCACGGTTCACTGGTTTTACGGGGCTGCTCTTTCTAGGCCCCGTAACAAGGAAATTAATTGTTCTCCTAAAACAAATCGGCGCGTGGCGGGCCGCGTGCTGGTCCCCAAGCCTGCTCCGCGGATAATGAGGCCGCGACGGCGACGGGAGCGCATCGGCTCCCCGCGGGGAGACGCTCCTCGCCTGCCCCGAGAGCCGCCGCGTGGGCTCCTTCGGCACCAGCGTGCTCTGCCATGGAAGGGCCAGCTCCTGAGGCCGTGAGCCCGGGCCCCCACGGGGGTCATCCCTGGGGTCTCCCAGGCGTCCCCGGCTTCCGAATCCCCTCCTCCCAGGCCGGACTTGGCCAACCTTCCCTGGCCCGAGCTTCTCCTGCTGCCCGGCTCCTTGGCGCTCTTGCTTCCCCATCGCCTCAGGATCCATTTCTGTCTAAACAACCCGGTCATCTTTGCCATTATTAGGGTTAGGGCTTGTGCTTCATCTCCCTAGAGCCTCGCCCGGTGCCAGGCAGACAGAAGGAGCTTAATTAATGCTTAGTAACTGATACATCTTCCCATCATCAGGGAGACTCTCAAGTCCTGCCTCGCTTCCTAATCACCCGGGTGACCTTGGGGAAAGGATGTTCATGGGCCTCAGTTTCCCCATCTGTAGGGAGGCTGGACTAGTCAGGTTCGAGGGTCCCTGCAGCTTTTACTGGGAATCTTCTCTGTCTCAGCCCCCTGCAGACCCTCTGAGGCGGAGGCAGAGACGGAGGCTCTTTTAACGGAAGGTCCCAGAATTCTGGGCAGCCAGTAAGTGACGAGGGCCCACTGTGGGCTCCCCCCCACCCCAGTACGGTGACAGCTTCCAGAGGGCCCCAAAAGTGGCCGGGAGGGGTATTGGCAAGGGCCCATCCCAGCTCAGGATGCTCCCTCCTCATGGCCCCCTCCCTTCCCAGCTGAGCCCAGTCTATGGCCCACCCCGACCCCCAGAGCCTCAGCACACTGGTCCACATCGGCACCGTTTCCCAGCCCGGGCCTCTGGGTTGGTCTGGCGAAGTCTCTGGGCCCTGCGGAATAAGGTTTTCATACAACTGAAGCGCACACTCCATTATTTCAACAAGGGACGAGCCGAGGACGCGTCCGTCCCAGCTCAGGGGACTCCCGGGCCCTTCAGCGGGCGGGGGCAAGTGGAGGCAGCTCCGGGGAGCTGGGGAGGCCGCGGGGATGGCAGCTGAAGGGAGCACGGGCCGCCCGGGCTGTCCAGCACCTTCAACACCGTCTCCTAGTGGCTCCTGTGGGCAGGGCTCTGCGACCCTGGCCCCCTCGCGATGGTCCCCTCCCCTCTACCCTCACACCCATAGCTAACGTGCTTTGATGCCCATTCAGCCCCGGCTGCTTCATCCGACCTCCTCTGAGGAAGCAGAGACTGAGCGTCTGAGGCTGGACGCCCCCAACTAACACCCCTTCCCCACAGGTCTGGGGGCGATCTGCTCTTTGGGGGTGGAGTGGGGGCCCCCAAGATTCAGCCACTGGGACAAGCTGCTTCTTCAGGGCCCTGGGGAGACTTCGGGGTTCTTTGCACCCCGCCATTTTGGGAAATGCTACCTTGGACCAATCAAGTCAAGATCTTCCCAAAAGTGAATAGGAAGCGGGGTTCACAGGCATCGGGCAGGGAAGGGGAGGTCTGGGAGCAGCTCCCCATGGAGGGCCGGAAGACCTGAGCCCAGTCACACGCCCTCTCGGGTCCACAATGGCTGAAAGTGTGACCCACAGGGTAGCTACGGGGGTCCAGTGAGGCGAGGGCCCCCTCCTGAATGTCCGCTGATGTCCCAGTACTTCTGAAGGGGGGCATCGAAGGGGGCAAGGGGCTGACCCCCATCCCAGGCGCCGCTGTGGCTTGGCTGCTCTTGTTTTCCCAGCTTTCCCTGTCACCTGGAGTTGTCCCGTGGAAGACTGAGCCCGGCTGAGACGAGCAGCCCTAAGCGGACCACTCCCTCCTGGAGCCCTTGAGGATTCCATCCTGAGAAGCCCACATCTGAGCCTGCAAGGAAGGGGAGGGGACCCAGAAGTTCCCGTGGCCCAGGCCCGCAAAGACGGCTCTCCCGAGGGAGTCTCAGTTCTGGAGAACAACTGGATCTTCAGGTTACGATGAAAATGTCAGAAAAATGGGGATCTGGGGGGGATTGTGACCATGCAAGGAAGAAATACCTGGCAGAACGACCCAAAGAAACGCAGACACAGAGGGATCCCATTCTCAGCAGCTTTATTGAGCGCTCTGAAATCTACCACAAGGACGCTACCTGCTACGACGTGCACGCTACCGTTCCCGGCCACGCGGGAACCCGCTACTTCTTCGGGTGTTTGTGCTCTAGGCTAAGATCCGGGGGGGCCTCCTTTCTTTCCGCTTCATTCTCATCCTCCTGCGGAATGGAATTAAAAAGACATTCAATGGCTGCGCTATCGGTGAAGCGTTTAGCAAGAACTTCAGTTTTTTACCCAGAATGCGAGCCCTCCTTCCCTCTGAGTGTGAGCAAGGCTGCCCCGACTTCCATTTACTCACTTCCCAGGGACTCCGGAAATCCGGAGGGGGAAACTGGACGGCCTGCCCCGCTGTTCGGGGGGCGCCATTCGCGTCTCCGCTCTGGCCACGTTCTGCTCTCAAAGTGAACGTATTTCATCACTGTCCTCGAGAGGACTTCGGAAAAGTGTTCTCACTCTCTGTCTCTCTGAAAGCAGACACTTTTACTTTGCTGTTTGATGAAAGATAATAAATCTAACTTCAGAGCCGCTTTATGGGCTGCGGCAGCGCCGTCTGGCCCCATCCAGCATATTTTCTTGACAGCTCTGCCCATTTCCCAATTACTTGTCCCACCATCTGTTATCTGAAGATCAGTCAGGTCTAAAATAGGAAACATGAGCATGTCAGGCCGGCGTGAGTTTACAATCTCCTACACCTTCAGCTCCGAGAGGAGGGAGCATAACTCACCGTGGGCTCCCCCCCCCCGCCGTCCTCTCCTGCGGGAAAGGCGGTGACATCATAGCATCCGATTCCCCAGGGACGGCGCAACATCTTGTGTCCACAAGGGAACGCTGACCTCCAGGGAACACATCCGGAGAGGCCGCCCTCGCCCTTCGGGGGCTGGCAGGGCATCCACCCACATCTAAGGGGTCTCGCACCATCCCCGAGCTAGAAAGCCACCCCGTCTTCAGAGCACTTCTGGTGGCAAATAAGTGGAAGCGAAGACAAAGATGTCCGAGCCCGCAGTTACTGAAGTACCCACATCATCGCCCCCGCCGGCTCCTTCCTCAGCCCCAGTGACACGATCAGAGATGGGCCGTCCTGACACGGGCAGCCCGGGCTTCCCGCTCCCTCTGGCTGGAGGGGGTGGACATCTGGGAGCTCTTTCCTGATCCCCCCACTAAGGAGAGCACCCCAGGAATCCTCCTCCTCTTTCCCTCCCCAGCTGCCTTCTTGGACTTCATCGTCTCCCAAAACACCAAATTTCGGCTCTTTGGATTACTTCCTGCCTCCCTGTTGGTGCTCCCTTTTTACAGGTCATCTTCCTCCATGAGGTGACAGTCAACGGGATCATCCCATCACCCTCACTCCCTATTCTCCAGCAACATAGAAGTTTTCCCACATAAATGCCGTGTGGGTGTCCGTGCCCTGGGACAGAGGAACTTTTATTATTGCTGAGTTTCCTTAAAGATAAGGACAGAGGGCTTAAATGACGTGGTCACCTAGCTCATAGGAGTCAGAGGGAGGCTTCCTGACCCCAGGCCTGGGGCTGGGAGGAAGGATCTCTTCTTATCCCCATTTACAGGGAGAACAGGAGGCTGACAGAGGTCACGTCAGCAGCCCAGAGGTCCTCTGGACTCCAAGTCTGTAGCCCCTTCCTGTGCCCAGAGGACACATCTGGTTTCAGCATTCAATTAGAGTCCTTTATTTTAAACACCTGCTCTTATGTTTTGTTTTGAGCAACGCGACCCTGACCCTGACCCTGACCCTGACCCTAAATGTGGGCTGCTGAGGTAAACTGAATGTTCAAAATGAACGCAGTGCCTGCCCTCTGGGGTTTCCTGGCTACTAGGGTAAAAGGCAGAGACCCCAAGAAGCACACTAAGAGGCCCAGCAGGGAGACGCAAGCAGGAGGACTGAGGGTGGCATCTGGAGGCCCCCAGAGCTGGGTCATCTCTTTTGAACATGGGGGGCTCTGGGGCTCAGTCCTTCTGGGACCCTGAGTGCTCCCTTCTGGGTACAAAGGAGGTGACTTAGACAAGCCTGTGAAATAATAGCCCAGAGAAAACATTTTTTACATCCCAAGGGTCTGAAAAAGGCCTCATTTCTAAAATACATACAGAACTGACTCAAATTTACAAGAATTCAAGCCATTCTCCAATTGAAAAATGGTCAAAGGATATGAGCAATTTTCAGAGGAAGAAATTGAAACTATTTCCACTCACATGAAAGAGTGTTCCAAATCACTACTGATCAGAGAAATGCAAATTAAGACAACTCTGAGATACCACTACACACCTGTCAGATTGGCTAAGATGGGGGGATGTGGGAGAAGTGGGACACTGATGCATTGTTGGTGGAGTTGTGAAAGAATCCAGCCATTCTGGAGAGCAATCTGGAACTATGCCCAAAAAGTTATCAAACTGTGCATCCCCTTTGACCCAGCAGTGCTGCTATTGGGCTTATATCCCAAAGAGATTGTAAAGAATAGAAAGGGAGCCACGTGTGCAAAAATGTCTGTGGCAGCCTTTTGTGTAGTGGCCAGAAAGTGGAAACTGAGTGGATGCCCATCGGCTGGAGAACGGCTGAATAAGTGATGTATATGAATATTATGGGATATTATTGTTCTGTAAGAAATGACCAGCAGGAGGATTTCAGAGAGGCCTGGAGAGACTGACAGGAACTGATGCTGAGGGAAGCGAGCAGGACCAGGAGATCGCTGTACACGGCAACCACAGGATTATACAATGATTAGCTCTGATGGACGTGGCTCTTTCCAACAATGAGATGATTCAAACTAGTTCCAATTGTTCAGTAATGAAGAGAATCAGCTACACCCAGACAAAGAACACTGGGAACGCAGCATTTCCACTCTTTCTGTTATTGTCTGCTTGTGTTTTTGTTTTCCTTTTCAGGTTTTCTTTTTCTTTGTAGATTCAATTTTTCTTATACAGCAAAATAACTATAAATATACATGTATTGGATTTAATATATATTTTAACATGTTTAACATGTATTGGACTGGGGGAAGGGAGGAAGGTGGGAAAGATTTGGGTCAGGTTTTGCAAGGGTCCATGTTGAAAAATTACCCATGCATGTGCTTTGTAAATAAAAAAGCTGTAATAAAATAAAGTTAAAAAAGAAATAATAGCCTAGAAAAGCAAATGGCCAGTGAGCCAAGCTTCCCAACAGATTAATACGGGGCCTTTGAGATGGATGCAAACATTTTGCATTCGATGGCAGGACCCCCCAGGAGGTTCTGGGGCATTAAAGGGAGGGGCCCAGATCCTCAGACCAGCTCCCCAGTCACTGCCCTGACAAGCCTGGTGTTTCCTCCATGGATGCTAGCAAATGGCATTGAGAGCAGGAAGCCACAGGAGCAGCGGAACCTTTCCCCGGACTCTTTATAGTCTCACAGTTCCCTTTGTGTGGTTCAAAGACACTGAATACATCACATCGCACAAAGCCACCCTTCTCCCGTGTCTGAGCCACAGAAGCTGAAGGGATGATCCTGAGAAGCACGGTTCCGGGGTTCTACTCTATGTGGTAATGGGAAAAACCAGCCTTTCCAACAGAGCGAATATTAATCTACTCAGAACTGCCTTCAACTGGGAATCGGAGCTTAGAGGACAATTTTTCATCCTTGTTCAGCTTTCTCCCTCTTATCTCAGTAGGCTGAAGGCGACAGTGGCTGCTTCCAAACTGTAAAAATCCCAGCAGCGTCCGTCACGGCCGCGGGAGGCAATGCCGATGCTCCCCCACATGAGTTCGGCCCCTGGGCTTCTTCCTTGTCTTAGGCCATGACCAATCCAGAGAGCTGCCCCTTCCCCCAGAGGCTCCTGCACGGGGGGCTACCCTCGCATCGGGGTCTGAAGGCACCCTGACAGTCGAGTGCCGGGGCAGCCTGGCTGCCAGTTGCCTCATTTCCTTGCAAAGTAAATGAGGCTGTTTAGTGAAGCCTTTTTCTAGCGTTTCCATTTATTAACATGAGAGGAAGAATTCTTGTGGTAGGAAGGGGCAGCTTCCTATTGGCAAACAATACCGATAGCAGACCCAGGAAGACCTTGGAGAAATTTACCTGGAAATGCGGAGCCCCTCCTCTCTCTGTGCACCTCTCCTGCAAGCTGGCCGATCTCCATCCTCTGTGCCATGAAAACTCCCTTATCTCAGAGAGAAGTCGGAACAGCGGCAGCTACATGGTCACCCCAACACAAATGCCTGGTGGTCAAAGGCTGGGGAGAGCTGTGGACGCCCCATTTTAAGCTCTAATACTGTCTGAGGATCAGGTTTTTGCTTTAATGCTTCCTCTAAGGAGACAAAGACAGACACATCTCTGTAACACAGTTCGATCTAACAGCCCAACTGGGCTCCCACTTCAAGGGCACGAAAAACCAAATACAGAAAAGCAAGCCTAATCAGCCCCGGCCCCAAACCCGGCAGACGCAAGGCCGTTTGGTGAGCCGCAAGAGGCCGCCTTAATGCTACCGAGCCTTCTGACTGGAAGGAATACGTGGAAGAGCAAGAAGGAGGCATCTCTCCAGGCTGTGGAAGCCTCGGCCTGCCTCCCTTCCTGTACCTCGGGGAATCTGCGGGTGCTGCCCAATGAGAGAAAATTCATCTCAATGAAAGAAAAAAATATTGACCCTAATGAACATGTTTTAGGCCAAACAAGCCCGCTGCACGCTTCTGACCAAAATTAATTAGAGTTTGTACCGTTCTACAAGTTCACCATGATTCTCTAAATGGAGCATTTATTTCATAGTAATAAACACTTGGTTCATTAAGTCACGCGCACATGTGTGACGCGCTACACAGGGGCCGCCAGACTGTTCCCTACTCGGGGACACAGCTTTCCAAGGCCCTGAATAAGCAATTGAAGACCACAGTTCAATTCGCTGAGTTCGCACATTTAGCATTCTTATTTCATTTAATACAAAGAGCAATTAATCTACTATTTTATAACTGGATTCCAACTCTAGTGGGCCATGAGAGATATTGAAATGAACTTACAGGAAACGCTTAATTAAATTTACTGTAAAAAGCTCCAGTGAAGTCTTTTCTTATGACAGAAAAAGTTGCCTATTTAACCAGAAAATATAAAGCTACAATATGAAATCAGACTTGAAAATTCTTAATAACCTCACTTAAAATACGTGCGGTATTAAATAGAATAACCATTGGAAATAATTTGCAAACTTTTTTTTTCTCTTTCTGGCGACTTAAAAGAGAGTTCATTAAAGTGGTTAGTTTTTATTTAGGGCTGCTTTAATTGCCTCGATCCCTTTGGCAGGCTGCAAATATCACAGGCAGGAAGACAATAAAGAAATTAGCATTTTGTTCACAGATGTAATCAACTTCCAATTATTATTTGGAGGTTGACAATTCCACTTTTTGAAAGTCCGTGTTATGGATGTCATTGTTTATTATTGGCCATTTATGCATACGGACTACTTGCTTGGCTCTCCCCCTCCTCGTCCCCCTACCCCGTACCTGTGTGCCCAGGGGCCATCTTTATCCCAGGATGGGGCTTCTTGGAACCTGCTGACACCCATCCCTTGTGGGCCCCAACATACCTTTAGAGACAACGGGAAGTAACAAGGGGAAAAAAAGCCATTTCTCCCAGCACGATCCTAGTCTAAGCTCTAGTCTAGGACTAATCACACCCAACTCCCATCATCCCCTTTGTAAGATACTGTTTTAAAACTTTACAAATGAGGGGATTGTGGGTGAGAAGGGGCTAGTTCCGAGGCTGGACTCCGCCTCCAGAAGGCTGATTTTTGAGATGCTTGGTGTGAATGAACTCACTAGACAGAAATGTAAGGAGTGCACCTGTGCTGGTCAAGATTTGACACAGAAAGAGACAGCAGTCCAATGCTCTAGCAGATGTGAATATGAACTCGTTTGTAAAAACCTTATGAAGAAGGATGGATAATCGTGTACCGTGTTTTGCCATAAAGGAGGAAGGAGGAGGAAAGGGGAAAGCAATTTAAAGAAAGTTTGGCAAGAGAGCCAACTAAGCAAAGCCACCCAAGAGCATTTCATTTGAGGATGAAAATGGGTACACGAGAAGAAAAACGGAAAAGCTCAGCAGGTTGTCTTCATAAGCCATGTTCACCAAAAGGGATGGCAGCACTTCCACAGCCGGGCTCTCAAGTCACTCTCCCCCGTAACTTGTCCCCAGCCATGGCCAGAAATGGCGTCATTGACGGCGAAGCAGTAGACTGGTCCAACCATTCAGAAGCGCACCCAGAGGACATGTCCACACCCTTCGACCCAGAAACATCACCACTAGTTCTGTACCCAAAGAGCTCAAAGAAAAGGGAAATTGTTCAACACCCAACTGCAAATGAGTCAGTAAGTGCTCCCCACCTCGAGCGGAATTCCCAAGGAGGCGTGCTAAAAATGTCCTCTCCCTCTGGCGAAAAAAACTAGTGAACTCTGAATGCAGGCTGACGCGCAACTTTTTTTTTGGGGGGGGGGGTGTACATGGGGAGAAGAGTACATGGTTATTGTAGAAATATGATTTGCGTGACCTAATTTATAAGGGGTGTCATATTTCTTACCGTTTCAAAAGAGGGGGGAGAGGGAGGAGGATGAGAATTTGTAACTGAAAATAAAAATAAAATTTGTATTTCACCCATGTACACTTCCCCCTCCAAAAGAAATGGCCCTAAATGGCGTAAAGACCGAAAAAGTCCCCCCAATGGATATGTATATAAAGGAGATAAATGCTAGAGGAGAGTGATGGAGGAATTTGCAAGGTATCTGAAGATTTATCAAGGGCACGGAAAAGAATCCCAGATCTTATTAATATCCAAATAAGGCCACTGTGACGAGGGCAACAACCACGCTCCGGCTTCAATGGTAAACTTCCCATCTATTTCCATGTCAAGGGCATCCTGGAGGAGGCATTAGTGAACAGGCAGCTCCTGCGAGCGACATTTAACCACGGACCATGTCTTTATTATTCCGCATCCGACTGAAGGAGACAGAGAACACAAGACACCGCGGTGATTAATTTTTCTTTTATTTTGAAAAAAACATTTTATCGAGCCAACTGCTCCTTAAGGACACTCTCACCAAGGTGCCTCCATCCACACGGAGAAAACAGATTTCTCCAAAGATCACGGGCACTGGGCAAGGTGAACATCTGCCAAGAATGCCGCCCGTCAGTGGGCAGGAGAAGGTCCCCCGAGGAGCCCCTCCAGATGCTCCTGTTCTGGGGGACAGCGTGTCTGCCAAAAGGAGGCAGGCTTCGGACACCCAAGGAGTCCAGGGCACGGATTATGACGTGGTCTTAGGCGGACAACCTCTGGGGCTGGGTCATTGGTGTGTAAGGAACCGGACCCAGAGCCAGCATGAGCAGGAGACCGGGTTTGTGGCTTTGGGGCAACTGCATGTCGGTTAGTGACTTCAGCCTCCCCTGGAAATGAGGGCCTACCTTCCTAATGCCAGCGTGTCATCGCCGTCGCTGTACACCAAGATGGGAAAATGCTGCTACTGACCAACTAAAAATTCTGCCAGGAGCACAGGACGGTGACCAAGGGCATCTGAGGAACCTCTGCAGGACATCCCCCAGGACACGAAGGCCAGGGCTGACCTTGCAAGAGGGTGAGAGGCAACAGGGGGTTCCAGAGGGTTCCACTGGGATGGCCCCTGGTGTGCTAAGTGGAGCTGTGACATGAACTTACCAGAAGCCCCGACAAGATGGGGAGGCGGAGCTGGCTGGGGTTTGCCTCCCTAGAAGGAGCAACATCCAAACCGATGATTCGCCCAGTATCTGGCTAGCCTACTCTGGCCAGAGCGCGGCTGTTCTGTTCTTGGCCCGGCAGGGGCAAGGGTCAGAAGCTGCTTTATGCCCCCAGGAGCGCCCAGAGCACAGAGTCCTGGAGTCAGGACAAGTTCAAACCCAGCCATGGACACATATTGCTTTGTAAGCTGGGGTACATCACCTACCTCCTGTTGCCTCAGTTTCCTCAACTGTACTAACATAATCTCCTCCCAGGGTTGTTGTGAGGACCAAGTGAGGAAATTGTAAAGTGCTTTGCCAACTTTGGAGTGCCACAGAAACGCCAGCTAGCGTCCTGATTAAACAGGTGAAAATGTTGGGCCGCCTTGCGATTACAAGGGCTTAGTAAGAAGACACGTTCTAAGGGGCTAAAACTCTGAAAAGTCCATCCAGAACGCTGTATTCCTTGGAGAATGAGAATCTGCCAATGTCTCCATTTCAAGCTGGCTGCTCTTTTCCCTAGAGTGAACCATTAATCTTCATACTTCCTCTGGAAATTAATAGATCATTAGACACTCAAGTGATGCAGCTCCTACAGCACATTAGCTTTTCACGGTGAGAACCAGGGAAAGTTCATCCTGCTTTGAGAAAATTTAAGCCATTAAAAATTTTGGGAAATTTCACAACTAATAGGAGTCCTGAACGAGCAATGTCAACAAAACACCATAAACACGGCAAGCTCGGCCTTGTCTGCACGTTCTAACCCGAGCAGGCGGAGGGTGACGAGATGGCACCCGGCCGGGGACGCAGCCTCTGTCTGACGGTCAATCCCACTGACCGCCCAAACACCTGAGACAGAGCGTGTCAGGGGAGCCTGAGAACGCGCCCGTTTTACCAAAGGCTCGCTGGTGACGGTCAGAGTTGAGATCTGAACCCAGGAGGGCCAAATCTGTGCCAGTGGCTCCTGCCTGGAGCCAAAGTCCTGCCACTTAAGACAGCACATGCTCAAGGGTCACAGTCAGTACCTCAAAGTGCACGTCGGACTCCAAATCTTGTAGAAAGACTTCTAAGGCCAGCCAGAATTTGAGAAACCTCCCAAGGCAGGCAACGTGGGGGGCGAGGGGAAGGGAACATGTGGGCGGGGGGCGATCGCACAGGCTTCTCTCCCGTCCTCACAGGAGTCATTGGTGTAATGGTCTGACCTGTCCACTTGGCATGAAAAGGACAAAGAGTTCTCAGCTTCAAGGAGCTTTCTTATGTTACAGGGAAGCAAACACAAGGTTAACTGAGTTCTAAGAGAGCTATAGTAACGGGGGCATCAGGGAAGACTTCCCAAAGGAGGCAGCATGGGAGCAGGCCCTGAAGGACCCCAAGTCTGGCTTCTCTTGGGGGGGGGGGAGTGGCAGGCCAGAACACCAGCAAGAAAAGGACATTTGGACACAGGGGAAACTGAGCCTTTATACTCCCTACTCTCCCCACTGGCCCAAATGAGCTCCCTGCTAGCCTCCAAGAAAGGCTCTAACAACTTCTCCAGCAGATCCAAGACTTTTAGGCTGGGAACGGAGATGGGACCAACCTAAACATGGAGTCAGAGGGCAGCAGGAAGGGAAGTGCTGACGGTCTCCATGACGGCTGGCTGGCTATTTCAATAAAGGAAATGGGGAAGGGGCGGGGGCCGGGAGACACGAAGGATGAAGTCTAAGATTTAGCAGGAGTGAGTGAAAGGCACGGAGGCCGCAAGGCTAGGAACAGACATGGGGGAAATTCTAGATTCTTGTGTGGAAATGGTCATTTTCTCATCATTAGGATGGCTCTCTGGGAGATGGACAGAGTCAAGAAACGCCAATGGCATAAAAGCAGAAAGTTTCCAGGAAGATCTGCTTTCTAAAGAATACTGACCTCCAGGCTACGGCTCCCCACCTAGACGGTAAATATTCTATCTAAGGCCCAGAGCCTTATTCCTCTTGTATACAGCAAGTTCCTGGGGAGGAGGCAGACTGGGAGCTACTTGGCCATCAATGTCTCGGGTCTAGATGGGTCAAACTGGCCTGTCCAGGATGACACAGGCAGGAGCAGGGAAAGGGCAGCTCTGAAGCCAGGTTACCGAGCCCCCCCACGCTGCAGAGCCCCAACGTTTTGTCTGGGAGCCAGCTGGACCCTCCTCCTTCCGAAATCTCAGATTCAAAGCCAAACCAAGTCCTTCAACATCACGAATTTTCATCGAGTCCCAAGTTGTGAATTCAGTGCTAAGTTAACATGGGTTTTATTGACTAAGTTTCCCTGCCTTATCGCAGACTAATTAATTTCTTATAAGGCGCTAATGGCATTCTTATCATCAGCAATAAGCTAATGCAGTTTGAAAGCTGAACCCGCCACGTGACCAGTTGGATTGGCGACACTTGGGAAACGGGCTGCGCGTCACGCACTTCTGCGACCCCACAGTTATCCCCCCAAAGAGACGTCTTCCTTCCTGAAGTCTCATGGGGTGAGGCCTGGAGAGCAGAGGCCGCTCTGGGGGACAGGAGGGAAATCCCTGCCTCTCCCCTGGATCAGTCCCCAAGATAACCCCGGGCCTCCTCCTCCCAGATCTCAATCTCCAGGCTGCTCCCATGGCAAGTGTCACTTTAAATCCTTGCCCCAAACTCATGCCGAGTTTGCAGGCTACTCTTGCTCGCTCAGGGCTCTCCCGGGGCACACCTGCGTCTCCCTGGGCACACACAAAGTCTTCTGTGCCCACGAGAACCCTGGAGCCACCTCGCCAAGTCTAGCAAGCATCCACACACATTCACAATGTCTCGCCCGGAGCCGTGGGCCCTCCTGGGACTGGGCCGGGGGCATCGCAGAACAGCCCACTGGGATGAAATGTCTGGCTCAATTTAATCTGAAATCAGCACCGATTTTAGAGCTAGTTTGAAAGCCAGATTTTCTCTGACATGTGATCATCTGCATGAAAACCAACTCTGCCATTTGGTTAATTTGTAAAGTGCTGAATTAGAAGCGATGCAAGAAGAATGTCACCTTTGTCTCTGAATCACACTGGAAAAACCAAGGTGACTGAACGGGGAACAAAGACGTTCTTTTTGAAGTAGTCCTCGGTTATCACCAAGGATGCGCGCCAAGGTAAGAGTCCTGGCTCAGCCTTCCTCTCTCCTGAGCAGCTGCCTCGCCATCCTGGGAATCAGCGGTGGGCCGAGGGGACACATTCACTTACATCTGACCGGCGACGCCACAGAGGAAGGAGCACTTGACACCCATCCGGGGACTCTGGGATGGCGTGGCTTTCGCACCTCTCACAAGAGGGTTCCAGAGTAAAATGAAGAACAAAAAAAGAGGTAGATTCTCTCATGGAGATGGGGGAGGCCCAAGCACTCGAAGAACATGGTCTTCCCCAGAAGAGGGAAGTTGTCTACTGACTGTCCTCTCTCTAGCCTTTACCTGCTCGAGGATACACCGCCCCTGACATGGCAAGAACTTGCAGGCACGGGTACGAGGCCCAGGCAGACGCCGGCCTGTGCCTGGGGCCGGACACCACACAGTGTGAGCTCTGGGCCAGGACAAAGCCCTGACGAAGATGCCGGGGGCATAGTATTCAGACAACTACCACGTGGTGCAAACTCGGTTGGTTATAGATAAAAACATGGAGCAAACAAGTCTTTTCCCAAGCCAAAGTAGAAAAATGACCTTTCTTCTTTTTTTCAACCTATTTAGAATGTCACAAAAGAATAATTCATTAGCTGACTTAAAAGTAACTAAACACCAATCCCCAGGTTGTTACAATTATAGTTTTCAAAGAGAAGAATCTAACTAATTAAAATATACCTAATTAATAGGACAAGAAAAGATTTTCAATTAAAGGAAGAAGGATGTTTTTTATATACCTCATTTTCTCTATAGCAACTTGAAAAGTGCTGTCTGTGTCAGTCACCATAAAACATGCTGATGGGACTCGGAGGCAACTAGATGGTACTGGAGATGTGACCCTTGGCAAGCCACTTAACTGCTCCCTGCCTCAGTTTCCTCAACTGTAACATGGAGAAACAAACAGTGTCTTACTCATATGGGAGCTTATTAGACATTCATAAAGAAGTTAACAGCCCTTGACACACAGTATCTGGTTAATAAATGTTTGTTCCCTTCTCCCTACTGGGGAGTCCCTCTTTCCACCACCAAATGTTCCTATGCTTTATGTTCTCAAAAAGCAAATCCAATTTCCCTCAAAGGAACGGCCCTAAGTGGCGGCTGGGTCCTGAGACTCTGGAACAAAAGGCACCAAGATGGAGTTGTCATTTACATCCTAGTCATCTGAATATGAGAAAAGATCCTTAGGATCTCAGTTCACTTTCTTATGCTAATAAAATGAAACTATTTATTATGCAAGGAAAAAAGAATTATTCGAAGAAACCTCTAAAGCATGTATTATAGCTCTATTAATGAAGTCATTAATCTGATGACAGCAAATGCAATAAGAGTCATTTAGCATTAGCAATATCTATGGTAAATGTAGCTGCCTTTGCATTAGCATATTTCATTATCAAATACTTCCTACAATGGTACATTTAACTATATTTATTTGATTAGAAAAGTGGTTCTTATAATAAGAAGTTTGGCAAAATGTATCTCCACGCAGAATATCGTTTCATAAGAAAAATGCTCTAAAATTAGAGAAAGGCTCATTACTTTATTATGATTGGTTGTGCTGCTAACTAGTGATGTGAGCTGGGGTAGACGCTACCCTCTCTGGGACTCAGTTTCTTCGCTATTAAATGAGAGAACACCTGGAGGAAATGATTCGCAAAGATCTAATGAGATGTTCAGCCACCATGTAACCCAGCGTTCCTGGAGACTGCGAGTCGTGTTGGGCCCTGAGCAAAAGCTGTCCCTGTGGTCATATCATGAAGAAAGCATCTTGATTCTCGGGCTGGTGACCATGAGGAAGAAGGATGCTCCAAGAGTGGCTGTGCAACTTAGGCCTTCCAACGATCTATGACACCTGCGGTGACTATACAGAAAGACATCTGTGGTGACCATATAGAGAATTGCCTGCAGTGACCACACAGAGAGCCGCTTGCAGTGATCACAAAGAGTCACTTGCAGTGAGCTCAGAGAGATGCCTGTGGTAACCACAGAGAGAGCCACCTATGGTGACCATATAGAGAATCGCCGGCAGTGACCACGCAGAAAGCCGCTTGCAGTGACCACAAAGAGTCACTTGCAGTGAGCTCAGAGAGCTTCCTGTGGTGACCACAGAGCCACCTGCAGTAACCACATACAGAGCCACTTGCAGTGAGCTCACAGAGAGCTTCCTGGGGTGACCACAGAGCCACCTGCAGTAACCACATACAGAGCCACTTTCAGTGAGCTCACAGAGAGCTTCCTGGGGTGACCACTCAGTGAGCCACCTGCAGTGACCACGTAGAGAGGCACCTGTGAGCACTGCAGCAGACAAGAAATGGGAAGCTGTGTAACCACAAAGTGAGCAGGGCAAACCTCAATGTGAAAAGTGTGTGATGGCGGTCAAGCCTTGCCTTCCTGGACATAGCAAACGGCCTTTTAGACTCACTGCTTAGCAGCCAACCTGATGCTGATTTTTCTGTTGCTTTTCATTTATGACAATCCTGTCTGAGACTCTTGGGGGCTTTTCCTGGCAAATCTTGGAGGGGTTGGCCATTTTACAGATCAGCAAACAGGCAAACTGGGTGAAGTGACTGGCGAGTATCTGGGGCTGGATTGGAAGTCAAGGAGAAGAGCCTCACTGACCCCAGGCCCGGCGCTCCATCCACCGTGGTGCCCCCTCGCTGTGATTTCCAGTTTGGCTCCTGGACACCAGTGACTCTGAAGCACAAATTAAAAAGGAAGCTGTGCCCAATGATGAACACTAACACACTTCCCCCAGACTCCCAGGGAGATGCTGGTGAGTCAGCCTCATAATTCACAATGTAAGAGCAGGGAGAAATACTCAGCATACAAGTCCACTTATGTTGCCCACAATTCACTCATCTTTGCAGCTAATTGTGAAATCAACTTTTGATTTTATTGTTTTCCTATCCTTGGCTCTAGAACAGAAATTCAGGCCATGCAAACCGTCACATCCGGCTGAAAGCATCACTCCAGTCCGTGGGTCCCAACGTGTGGCCTTGGGTGCATTTGCTTGGAGCTTCCCTGTTCCTGGATTGGACTCGCCCATCATGGCAGTCCTCAAGTGGTGTTTGTGGAGTAGAAAGCTCCCTGACTCTGGCCTCAGAGGGTCGGGGGTCAAATCGCAGTCCCTATGTCACTCCCTGGTAAAAATGGGCAGGTCTGAACCAAAAGGACTGAGACTGGTCTCTCTTCTAGGTCTAAAACTGACTGGTTCACACTGGCACAAATTGGAGATGCTGCTGGCGTGCACTAGATCCCATTTTTCGGCGATCAGGTGCTCAGCACGCCATCTCAGCTGGTGTTTTTTTTTTTTGTTTTGTTTTTGTTTTTTTAATTTATTTATAATTTTTTTTGGACAGTATATATGCATGAGTAATTTTTTTAAAATAACATTATCCCTTGTATTCATTTTTCCAAATTATCCCCCCCTCCCTCTACTCCCTCCCCTTGATGACAGGCAATCCCATACATTTTACATGTGTTACAGTATAACCTAGATACAATATATGTGCGTAAATCCCATTTTCTTGTTGCACATTAATTATTAGCTTCCGAAGGTATAAGTAACCTGGGTAGATAGACAGTAGTGCTAACAATTTACATTCACTTCCCAGTGTTCCTTCTCTGGGTGTAGCTGTTTCTGTCCATCATTGATCAACTGGAAGTGAGTTTCAGCCGGTGTTTTTGAAATGAGATCTTTGCCTCGCTGGGTTTTTGGTGAGGAGACAGTTAAACTTGCCACAAATATTTAAATAAAACACTCCTGCCCTCCTATAATTCATGACAGATATTCTCAAGAAGTAAAATGCTGATGATATCTGGGTTATAAGCTTACTGCTGAAATGATTTAGGTAGTTTTTTCTCCCACACAATAACAGTGTAAGGTCTTTCTTACCAAGCAATGAATTACACTTGACACCTCAAACCTATTCTCCCATATCTCCAACTTCAGAAAAATGAGAAAACATAAATATTTATTCTAAATATAGAGGACACAGGACACAGATAAAAACGACCCACTACGGGAGGATGAATAATTGTTAAGTACGCCGGTACTTACAGTTTTAACAGTAAAGGACACCCAGGGTTTCAGTCCATTATGTATTAGAAGATACCTGAGGCTAGCGAGTAAATACAAATTCAGTAAGGTCAGATCTTTGAGATGAGGGGTATTTTTGGCTCAGTAGTAGGAGCTGACAGTAAATTCAACATTGCTACCAGCTCTACAATTCAGAGGGAAAAAAAAGACTCATAATTCTTATTTGAATGAGTGTTGATGGCAGCAAACTTAAGGATGCATGTAAGCTTTTGCCTATATTTCTTATTAACCAGTGCTATTTGTTCAAGGAAATGATTTAATTCACCTTTCCTAATGCTTCCAATCTTCATGTATAATTACAAAATATACATACAAAAAAATAATGGTAGCCATCTGCCCTTGCCAGCAGACTATTTACAGATCAGAAAAGAGCAAAGAAAGAATTAAAAAGAGAAATGATGACCTTTAAATGAGACCAGATCGTACCCAAACTTTGTATATCCCTCTCCCCCTGTCCCCGGACTTAGAATAAAGTTCTGTCCACAGCCAGTATTTAGTGACTGGGGAACTGAATCTCTTACCACTTGATGAGTCTAGGGGAAGAAAAATCAAAATTGACGCCAGAGTTGTTAGAACTTTCCTATCAAGACTAATCAAGGCAATCAGAATCTCATAATGTCGGACACAGGCATCTCTCACTTGGAATGGAAATATTGAGTCCCTGCCTTCTAGAACACAAATCTCATTTACTCACCGACTTTACTCAAGACTAAAGGTGTCCTTTTGGAAAAGAAAAAGGGCTACCATATGCAATACCGTCAGTCAAGTGATGGAAGCAGACACACTGAGGGCTGCACTTTTACACAGGAAAACTAACCAACCAATAGATGCAAAAAGCCCGTTCCTGAGTCTAGGCTGGGCAACTGCTTGGGCAATTCAAGAGAGACTACATACAGATGGAGACCACCGGTTCTTCATCAGCTTGTTACCGTCAAGTTTACTCCCCAAGGCATCTGTGGCTTCTCAGGGATTCTCTGGCAGCGAGACAAACTCTCTCTGAATTTAACTTTTCTATATGGAAAATGCAATCAGTCACGAAGTACTTTCCTTGTGTGGTAAGCTCTTTGTCTCTCTGCTCAGCAACAAATCTGGATTCCTAGCAACAGGGCCGACTCCTGCAGGTCTCTTTCATTCTGAATACGTCTGACTGACTCCACTTCAGCTACTATACAATAGATAGATATAGTCTTCATCTGAATATAACATATCTTTGGAAAGTCCTTTAAATATGATTTCAAACCAATGGCTCCACATTTCTATTTGCATTTAATTTCCTCTCAATACTAAACTCATCAGAGTGTGACAATTAATTAACTTAATTAGGCTAACTTAATTATGCTCTTTCATAGGTCAATATGTAGAGCTACTCAGATTAATAGCAGAGCTTGTAAAGTTAATCTTCTCACATAATGCAAATGATGGCAACTCATGTATTAAATACCTTCCAACCACCAGCGAAAGCGGCCAAGTGGCCTGAAGGGCAGAGACTGTGGAAAGGCAACGTCCAGACAAGTACCTGGAAACGGGGCGGAATTCCACCCGGGACACTTTACAAGGATGACTTCCTGTCGATGGCCCCCCCGCCCCCAGACAGCTGGGCTAAAAGTCCTTCTGAACTCTGTTCTCTGTTTTCAGGGACTCCAGACTGGCTGAAACTTCTTTCCCTTATGGAAGAACAGTTTAAGCAAAGCCGGAGACTTGACTAACAGCCGCTTCTGATCCTGTCAGAGGAAGCCCTTCCAGGCTTTCCCATGCCCTTCCTCAACTCCAATGCCTTTGATTTGACAAAGGAATTACTCTATTTCATAAATCATGGGACTCACAAGCCAAATTAATAATCCATAAACTAAATATAACTTGGCACAGTTCCCAAATTATGTATGATTCAATAGTGAAGTGGTTAAAATGATCCCAGAAACATTCTCTGTAAAGAGAGGAACTTGGGAAAGGAAGATGAAGGTGGAGGGCCAGCTCTGGCAGCGCACCTCTCCCCGCTGCTGCAACCCCTCAGCTGCCAGGGATGGGCAGCACATTGGCCTTGAGAGCCCCTGGGAAGGAGGAAGGGAGGTGCGGACTTGTTCCATGTGCTAAGAAGCTCACAGGTTTTGAATAACCACGGAGGATGCTCACGGGAGGCTTTCTCCCTAGCAGAACAGAAAGTGGGTTCAGAGTGAGGCATTTGTCTCTCTGGCAGCTCTCTGCATCAGGAAGAAAGCTGGGCTCTGTCTGTTTTTATTCTAGTCACTGCCACAGTAAAATGTTCCTGAGAGAAATTAATATCATTCTATTAATCACCAATTATTAACCGTGGTGCACCTTTCCCCTTCATTTTCTGCAAAGGCCTAACTCCTGTTAAGGTCAGTCTGTCTCGGAAAGGCCTGGCTGAGTGGAGATTGTTCTTAGTCCTCAACATACGTGCTTGTCAAAAGGAAGGCTCATTTCTATTTAGTATAAACTGAGTCCAGCCTGGAAGATCCCCTCCCCTGAGAGAAGGAACACCGGTCCTTGACCTGATCCATTAGAGTTTAGGGTGAGCCAGCTATTCAAGGAGAAAACCACAGGTGTGGATGGAGATGGATTCCCTGTCCAGAGTGCTGAAGGCAGCCGGATCTCATGAACAAAGCATGTTCTCAGCAGGAAGAGCCGAGGACTTTTAACCTCATTAGATGTCTGGGGAATTCCCTTTCCAAAGACACGTAAAGTATCTGAGGGCTCTCCCTTGGGCTTTTTTGGTTATCAACAGAAACCAATGGCCACCAATTTCCTGACTACTGGCTAGCCTAATTAATAAATTGATTATTAATTATCCAGAAACTGTCTCTCTCCCAGGGTTTTTATTCATCACATTCCTCAATCTCCCAACCCAAGGGCATCTCTAGAACCAAACGCTGACAAGAAGACTGTGCCTTCAGAAGCTCTCAATTCTGCCTGACAAAATGAAGTCCATCAGACTTCTGCTTGACAAACTACACCACAAAGAAAACCTGAGTTTCCCAACAGCAATATCAACTCTAAAAAGCCAGTAATGGGGCAAAAAAAGTGCCTGTAACTATTAGATGTTCACACGTTGTTGGTAATATTTTAATTTGGTTCTAAATTAAATTCACTAAAGAATGAACAGGAACTTAATCATGAAAAAAAAATAAAGTATTCCAATGGTTCAATTAAAGGAGTTTAATTCACAGCTACTGAGAACAAATTTTTTTAAAAAGGCACAGGTGTATTGGAAAAATAGCCATCTTTACATTGCATTTACAAAAGAGAAAGTTCCATGAAGAGAGGTGTCCTTTGCTATTTCTGGAGCTTTGCCGGCCTAATTCAGTGAGATAAGTGGTTTTACTTCTGAGCCCTTCCATGATTTATCCTGAAATCTCATTTCCTCCATGAAACTTTCTAGACCTTCCATGATTTACCCTGAAATCTCATCTCCATGAAACCTTCTGGACCTCTGTGCTAGGGAGAGGTGAGCAATTTTTCCAGGGTCTGGCACTATCTCAACCTGAAAGATCTCCCCTACGTTCATCACCATCCCAACTGAAGTATCCTTTTGCATGAAGTAATAGTCTTGGAATGGCCATGTGTCTGTAGGAGACTTCCCTGGAAGGCCGTGTTCTTCAAAGTCAAGGAACAAACTTTATTTGAAATCAGAAGCTCCAGAACATCTGAAGACTCCCCCCAAAATGGGAATGAGCATAGCACTAGTGAAGGGCCTTCTGGGAATGTCTATGAAAAAAAACTTGAAGGGCTGACCAACACTTCTGTCAAAGCATAAAAACTGCCTGGAGCTTAGGAGAAACCCATTTCCCGGTTAGTGGTCAAGCACATGGGGCGAACCGTGAGAGATTTCCGCAAGGGCCAGCCTCCTTAGTCTCAAGGAAATGGAAAGGAGTCACCAAATGTTCTGAAAGGCAGGAGTCCAGACAAATCAGCCACGGGAGCCGACATGAGCAGTACGAGCTTCTTTAACTCAGGGACCCCAACTGACAGGCCAGGACATTCACTGAGCCCAGAGAAGAACCTACTATCTCTTTTCCCATAAAGAGAGTTTAAAATTACAACTAAAAAGAGGCTGACACATAAAATTTCTCATTTGCTATCAAATTAAGACTGTCTTTCCATTTGGACCCTGGGATCCGAGGGAAAGACCCCAAGTGGGATTCTGGCCAGCTCCAGGGGCCAAGCTCTCTCACACAAAGCCTCGGTGCTAACTCATGTGTGTGGTGCCCAGGACCCATGGCCCACGCAGCGTATTTGCATTTTAAAATACTCTGCATTTAGAGAGGGTCTGGAGCTCCCCCTGTTCTCTCCTCCCAGCACTTCCATCAATGGCCCTATCTGACAAAGGAGGACCCTGGGTTCACGCAGGGCCAGCAGGGAGTGGACGGGAAGAGGCGTCCTAAAGCCGGGCTTCCGGGGCAGGCGAGGCCGTGCCCGCCCATGGCCGGAGCCAGCGTACCCACAGGCAGCTGGGTCCCGTGCGGGTTTGGGTGACTTCTGCAAGCCCCTTCGCGCTCTCCAGAGCTGAGGAAAGCTCTGCCTGCACAAGCATCTGGTCGCCTCCTAGTTACTGTGCAATGTTGACAAGAAGAACGCTGAATCAACTTGGGATTGCAAATAGCCCGTTCTGAGGGAAGAAGCGACTGGAAACTTGCTGAAGGAATGCTTTCTTTTGTCCTGTCTTTCAGAGATTTTTATTTACGTTGCACATTCAGTCCTACTTGGGAGAAAAAAATCTTTCAGATGTGCCATGCTGTATCAACAAACAGCCTCGGGCACACTCAAGGCAAACTAAACCAACCCCCCCCCCCCAAGGCCTGGCGTTACTTAAGTGCCACTCAGCAAAAGCGAAGTTTCAGCTGTGGGCAGCCTCCCTCAACACGCACAGACTCCGTCCAACCGGCTGCTGACGGAGCTCTCGCTCCCGCCTCGTCAGCCGGGAAGGACGCCCACGGGCCTAACCCCGGCTGCGTGGCTTGGAAGACAGAGAAAGAGCGCAATAAGCCCAGAGCGGGGCAGGCCAGACAGGGGCAAAGCAGGGAGGAACAAGCTGGAGGTCTACGGCAAGCTTCTTAACCTGGACGCTGAATTGGTTTGGAATTTAAATCACTGTACTTCAACTAAAAGGCTTTTTTCTTAATCCAATGTATTCTACTGAATGCATTTAAAAACCAAGCTACCCAAGGGATCCCGGACTTGTATAAGGGCACCCAGAGGTCATTTCCTTGGGAGGGAGCTGGCCGCTGGGGCAGCCAGAGCAGAAGGTGAAGAAACTTGGCCTTCCCTGCAACCACCAATGGTTCCCTTCACAGGCTGCTGAGAGGAGCACAGTCCTGCGTTTGGGGAGATTCAGCTGGAAGCAACGCTGCCAGAATATGTGGGATGAGTTCAGGAGACGGGCCCTAGAGGAAGAGCCGGGGCCACCCCAGGAAGAACCCTCAGAGCTCAGTGCCTGGTCTGATGGAGGGGAGCCCAGAGGCACAGGGGGTGGAGGAACAGAATCTGCCTTTCCCCTTCAGTTTTATGGATCAGAATAACACTCAATGGTAGCCCGGAAAATGAACATGTCTGCATTCCCTTGCATGGGGTGGGAGAGAGGAGATCCCCCAAGATTTCTGACTGAGAAAGGCAAGGCAGTGGGTGCGGCCTCTGGGGAGGGGCCGCCTCCCAGGATGCTTCGGGAAACATTGGAGAGGGCTGCGGTCTGGAAGCTTGCTAAGGGACTCGGGCTTCAGGCTTCTGCTCTAGGCCTCTACATGTTGTTTCTTATAGCCGCCCCGGGAGTCCTTAACCTTTGGTCAGTGTGGTGAACCATGGACCTCTTTTCAGAACGATTTTTTTTTTAAATGCATAAAATGAAGTCAATGACAGTGAAAAAGGGTCATCAAAATACAAACCAACGCAAAGGCAATTTATGGACCCCAGCCTGTAGATCCCCGATTAAATTCTCCCCCACTTCCCAGCAGTTCTGAGTTTTGCCTTCAAGATGGCAAAGCCCTTGGCCACGGCCACATCGTCTCCCTAATAAGCCACCAGCTCCTTTAGCACTCCTCACTGCTTCTATTCTTTGAGCTAAATAATCCTCTCCTAATAGGTCCTATTTTTCACCCTTTAATTATTGTCATTTCTCTCATAAAGGGTTTTAGAAATCATTAAAAAACACTTTAAAAAAAATAAAACCCCAAACCTCTGCCTAGAAATTTCATGTGCTGAGCAATTACATTTTCCCTCCATAACTCACTGTTAGCCTCTGAGAGGACACTGGAAATGATGTGTCCAAATAAGCTTGTTTCAAGGAAGCTAAATGGAGGGAGGATTCTGGGCCGAGAGCCCCCGGAGGCCCACTCAGCGCTGCATTCAAAACGGAGCCGTTTGGCAGAAAGGGATGCCGTGCTGAAACAGCTTCCGGAGGGCTCATTAGATGCCTTTGTCTGAGCTTGCAGCACACAGAAGGTCAAAGGTGGGGCGGGAGTGGGACTGTCTGAAGGAAATGCTTCGGCCCCTCCTAACTTACTCCTGAAGATGCCGATTTCCCACAAGTTCCTGGCTGAGCCTAAGAGCTTCTGGCGTGCAAAAGTGAGCCAGAGTCAGACACCTGGGCTTGAATGCTGCCCCGGGGCGCTTCTGGCTGTGTGATCCCAGACACATTTCAAGGTCTGCAAATGGTCATGACTGCCTCACTCCATGGCTCTTAGGGAGAAAGTGCCATGTGAGATCAGGTCTCAGGGGGGCGGCAGTGGCTAACTCTTGTCATGGTGGTGGCAGTGCTAAGGATGATGGGACGTCCCCGTGCCACGCCAAGGGCGACACATCTGTCTGGCACCGGTCAGCCAGATACCAATGGGAGCTCTACTCGGCTGACAAGGAAAGTGTCTCAAAAGTAACAGGGCAGCTCCCCAAATGGTCAAGCCCAGCGACCAGGCTGCACGTCCTGATTCATTCTGATAAAAGAGAGACAAGGAGCACAGAAAAGACCACAAAGAGCGCGTGGGCCAAGAACCCAATGCTAGTCTTCTAGGCTCTGAGATCGGGGTGAGAAAGCTGGGAATGTCTTAAAAGAAGCACCTTTGGGGAGAGGGTAGCCAGCTGTTTGAGGGGTGTCCAGAGAACAGAGCCTGGGAAAATGGACTGGGGGAAAGCTAACTCTGGGTCTGATGCAATGCAAAACATGCTGATGATACGGAAGGGCACAAAGTCCAATGGCTGCTGGGAAGCTCTTTAATAACAGGATTTTGTACCCCAAGTACTTAGCATACAGTTGTAATGTTCTCGGTGGTTTTCTGGAGGTCTTTGGGAGCAGCCTTCGTTTCAGTTCAGTCATCACCACAAGAACAGCCAGGGGTTAAAGTCCAAATCCTTTATTGTCTCCTTCAAAGTCTTGTCTCCTTGCCGGGGCCTGGGTAGCTTTCTTAGAGGCCTTCTGGAGTTTCAGTGGAGACGTGCAGGAGGAGAGCCTGCCACCAAGGTGGTGTGAGATGGAATGAACGAATCTGAGTCCAAGGGCTTGTGGTCCAGCCTCCAGTCCGCTTGTCTTCTCTAGCTCTGTCTGAATCTGGCTGAGGCTCCTAGCTTATAAGCTCTACACTGAGGGTAAACCAATCATTATATCTCTAGGAAACCATTATTTGTTGTAAGATTAAGTCTATCATACTGAACTTAGAGAATATTAAGCAACACGCTAAACTAGAGAACCACTGTCTCATCAATTCCACTTAGCACCCTGTAAGAATCCTTGTTTCAAGTTCAGACTTCTGGCCCTAACATACAGTAAGCATTTAAAAATATTTTTTCATCCACAGCACATCTTCATCTCATGCTTAGTGTGTGCACATTCATACTCTTCCTCTGCAATTCATTCCTTCATTATCCATTTATTCATTCCCTGGCACCAGGAACTTGGGCTAGAAGCGTCCAGGGAGGCTGACTCTTTGATCTGTCTGCACATCCAATTAGTCACTAAATCCTATGGATTTTTCCTCTTACATCTCCCATTTCTCTCCTGCTTTGCCATTTCACTGCAGCTAAGAATCGCCTGTCCAGCTCCGGCACCCGCTCCTAACGCAGCGTCCTAGCCAGGCGTTCTCTCTCCTCTGTTCTTGGCCAGTGTCCGTGAGCGTACCGCCGTGAGCTCTGCTCACAGATACAGACCATCCAAAATCACACATTGAAAAATCACCTACGAGCCAAAACAAACTGAAACAGAACTAAAACATGTAACAAAATAAGTAAAAAAGACAGGTAACATTGATGGTTAATATGTGGACAGGGATTAGTTTCTATCCGAATCAGACGCCCTGGGATAACCATAGAAACATGTCCAATTCAGTACAATCTGCCCCCGTTTGGTGTTCATGCTTGGCCTCTGCCCCCACACCTTGCCACCTAACTCTTTGATCCAATGACCCTGGCCTCTTTCACCTCCTGCTCATCTGCTCCCATGATTTTGTTGACCGGATCCGACTTAGCGTGGCCCAGAGGCCACTGCCCAGACAGCCACAAACACACTGTGAGAAGAGCCGAGACCTTGCCCTGGCCCCGGGCTGGTTTTCTCAGTAAGGGACATCAGGACATCTCACCTTGATGACCCACGAACCCTCTGGCTCCCAATACCAGCTGCTGCTCTGCCGTGGGTACCGCTCAAACACGGCTGTCAAGTGCCAACTTGGGATCCTCAAGTTTTACAATTACTTTGCTTCGCGTTCAAAATGCGTAGGTACCTGGAGTGGAAAGTGGGGGAGAGGATGGGGAGCAGGCGTGGACTACGTAAAAGAAAGCTATAGAGATTTCTGGGGTTAACCTCCCACTGGGGAAAAAACCTCCCACTGGATGGCAGAGGGGAACTGAGGGAGCACCCCATGGCTCCGAGAGATCCCGGCATCTCCTGCACATGGCCTCCTTCTCATTCCAGGCTGGGTTGGGCCACGGCGTTTACTTGAGTTGGTTTGTCACTGAACCCACGCCACGCAGAACCCACGGCTTGACGTGATTCACAGGATGCCGCGTTCCTCAGCCTCAAAGGCCTATAGTTTCACCAACAGAAGCAGGATCCCTCTGGGCCTCTGAAGACTATCTCTGTGAGTCCTTACATCTGAAAACCAGGGGAATTAGCCCCCCTTCCACGAGGGGAGGCCGCTCTGGGGCTGGTTCTCTGCAGGACCATTCCAAGCTCCTGGAGGCCCTGAAAGGATCCCCAGTCCCTCACACCATCAGATGAGGAGGAATCCAAAGGACTCTGGGCCAGGAAGGTTACGGAGTGCAGGATCAAGGGCTTCAAATACTTTCTTTACCACAAAAAGATTAAGGTGATAAAAAGTTAATTTTCAAATATTACTTAAGAATCTTAATTTTTTACTAGCTAGAAAGGGAGATTTTTCCAGAAAATGACTGAATTCATGTGACTTCAGCTGAGAGCAGGACATCCCTGAAGATCTCGATTGTTTCACACTTTAAGGATTCGCTGCATAAAATGCACTGATACCGCCTGAACTTTTCAAAGTGACTATAAAAAAAAATTTAACCTCTATAAGCATATACTAAAGAGTTTCAAACCATTGAAGCAAATAATCATTTGTAACCATTATCAAAAGGTACATTTAGCAAAAAACCCAGCTTAATTCCCATTAGAACATAACAGTGCAACATAAACCTTTAAGAAACCTTCAGAGAAAACATTAAGAATTGCTGCAACTTGGGTGACCGGACTTTAGATTACAATATGTTAATACGGAGCCGTGGACTGACACCGGCAGCACCGGGGGCCGGACAGCCAAGCAGGACGTGGCCAAAGTTGGGGACCGAGAGGGATGCACCAACATGGAAAGCAAGGCCACCCTTCCACATTCAGGAACTCCTTAACAGCTCCGGGTGCTGGCAGATAGCCTATGAATGAATGGGGGAAGGGGCCCTAACCGGTCTGTTCTCTGAGCAGTGCCCAGTGTATTTAGTTGATTTCGATCCACGTGTAAGCACGCACTCACGCGGTCTAGACCAAAGCAGGCCTGACCTGTCGTGGCCAAGAGAGAGCCGATGTGGCCAGCGGCTCTAGGGCGGTTCTGAGAGAGTCAATCTCAAACTTCCCCACCCAAGTCCCACGTGAAAAGGCAGAAGCGGATGGAGCTCAAATACGCTGCTTCCCGTTCAATAAAATGACCTGCCCGGACCCCTCTGCCCCGGTGCCCGTACCCGGTACAGCAAAGAACCCATCGCTGAAAGGCCCCTAGGAGACCGCCGTGTGGCAGGAAACAAGTCTCCCCAGCTAGGATCCCACTGGATCGGGATCCTCTGTGGGGATCGGAGCAGCCAGCACAGGTAAGTTCTCCAAAGTGCTTTCTGATCCACATAATCAAGTGGAGAAACAAATTTCAACCTAACATCAAATAAAATGCCCACGGCCAAGCGAGCATCTAAATTATACAGATAAAATCTACTTTATGAGCAATTTAAATGCTTTAAGTTTTAAAAGACATTTGAAAGATAATTCATTTTTATTTCATATTTTTAATAAATCTTAATAATAAAACCCAGACATTCAATTTCCAACATTACCTAGCTCAATTAAACTTGCTTGTTTAATGTATTGCGGCAAGTTATACCTCGGAGAAATTGCCCTGACCTCTTCTCAGAGGCAGGCAGAATGCAACACAAATGCCGCACAGCCCCTCTGCCCACACATCCCTCAGGGATGCGCCAAGCATTGGCGGGGGGGGAGATCCGGGACCCTTTCTGTGGGGACCTCAATGAGCATTCTGTGCACATGCATTGGCAATTTACGGCCACTGAAGGAGCCCAGCCCAGTGACTGAATCAGGCTGAGGCAGCTCGTCTCAGAGCAGGGGGCTAATGGCCGGTCCCGCGCACTCCCCAGATCTTCACACAACTGATCTTAAACCAAGATGAAAGGCTGGGGAGACCCCGCCCCCCCCACAAGCCGGCCAGGCACACCGTAATGCACGTGACGGATGTCTGAGCCCTTACCCTGGCCGGTCTGAAAAGACAAAACAAGACTGCAAACTGCAAGGAAGCCATTTTGGAGAAATATCCATATTGTTCATTTAAACAGATTCAGACAAGTCTTTTGCCTTCATTTTCAAGATGGGGAGATGCTGCTGGAGCATCCAGAGACACACACACACGTTGGAAAATGTTATTACCGAGGAAGTAAACACTACAGCAAAGCATGGGGGGAAAACCCTGCTTTTTTTTTTTTTTCATCTCAACTGAATAAACACAGAATCTGAACTTTAACCATCATTGGGGAGCCACCTCCAGACAGGCGCGGACTCTTTGGGGTCAGAGCCAAAGCTTAAGCAAATCCTAATGACCTAAAATTCTACTGAGGAAGTAAAGGCAAAAGAGGGTTATGAGGAGGAAATGCGAAAACAGAAAGAGAAGCCAAGCAAAGGGCAGAGAAAGGAGGGCTGCAGGGAGAGTCTCGAATGCCAGGAACCCAGTGGACCCCGTGGCAAGATCTGTCCAGAAGACGGAAGTGATGGGCGAGAAGAATAGGAGCCTCGGACCACATCCTGCTCCAGGAAAGGGTCCAGAAAGCCAATCAGAAGCAAGGGTGAGGACCAGGAGGGGGGAGATGATGAGCACCAGGCCAAGTCTGATTCAGACAGAGGGTCAAGTATGCGGAGGGAGAGCTGGACGCCCCCTTCCCGCACTCATCTTCTGGGTGCTCTCTTCTTCCGAGGTGCCCAGGGGTCACCCATCGCCACCCCCATCGGGGGAGAATGCTGCAGGTGCCGCAGACAGACTCGACATGGCCAGCACCCTGGAAGCGCAAACTTCACCAGCAGTCCTGGAGGACCGTGGATGTGAACCTAGAACACGCCCTTTCTTTGACTAAACTGCTTATCAGAGAAGCCTTCGTGGGTGGTCATGGCATCCCTTAGGCCTGGGAGGCCCCTTGCCAAAGGAGGCGGGCCAAGGGATTGGACCCAAGAACTCGGGAGCTTCTTCAGCTTCCACGGGTCTGCCAGAAAGGCCGGAGCTCGGGGAGGTGAGAATTCTCCTCGGCCTGCGTGGGGACAGACGGCCGGCAGAGAAGATGTTGCCCTCTTGCACCGGAGCCACATCCCTACCAGGTATGATTATTCAGCACTGGACAGATGAGAGAATGGAGCTCTCTCACTGAGGTCCAATGACTTGCCTTTGCCTTGGGCTTTGGTCTCAGTCCCGAGTAAGCCTGGTCCTCCTGCCTCCAGGGCCCACACACTTTCTGTCCCTATTCTGTGCTGCCGCTTTCCTTCCCTAGTTCATGCCAACGCCTTAAGCAGGGATGGACACTGGATGTCCTCTACTACGCCCCGTGAGAACTTTTATTACCAAACACCTCGGAGCTTTAGGCCAACAAAATCCACGTTATTATTTCCTGGAGAGCTCTACAAATGGGAAAAATGCCCGTTTTAGCAACAAAAAACAGTAAGAAAATAAATGAAGAACTAATTTCAAATTTTGAAATACTAAATTCATATTTTAAGCCAGTTTTTAAAAATTTACATGAAAAAAGATGCAAAGGTTTTCTCCACAGAAACTAAAAATGCGATTCCAAGTCTTCTTGTTCTTGCTGAAAAGTATGATGACATCCCCCTGATCTAGAGCAATGGTTTGGAAGACAGACGGAAGATGCTGAGCATCACTGATTCAATCTCAACCTTAAAAAAGTGAAAAAGGCCCTACAAGTTTCCCCTAAACACTCCTTCCTACTGCACATCCCCTCAGGGCTCCCAGAAGCCTCCGCTGACGGAAGGCAAGGGCTTTTTTGGAAATTTTTTCCAGAGTGAATACAGCCAGGCCTCAGACACAGAAGCACATGGACAGCGATGTGAAAACAGCCTGAACGGCTGCTTCCAACTTTGGGCGATGAATGGTCCAGCAGCGCATCGCCGTCCGCTTCGGTCAGGGCCAGAAAGGCTGCACGGGGCAGCAACCGCCCAAAGCCCTCTCAGGTTTCCTGCGGCTTAGAAAGCCAAGTGAAGTAGCAGCCGCTGACCACCAGGAGGGGCCCTGAGACCACACATGTGCTCCGGGCCCAGCCCAACTAAGTCCCAGGAAACCTGGCAAGCCGCCTCCAGCATCCCAGAAGAAACAAGCTTCCCTTCCTCCCTTCCCAGGTGTTCGTCAGGCTCTCCAGCCAGAGAAGAGCAGCCAGACCCTGCTGGAGGAGGCTCTGCCCTCCAGGTGTGCAGCCCCCATGGCTCAACGCGGGCCCCGTCTGTCCCATCTCCTCGTGGGAGAAGGGCTTCAGGCGCCCAGCTTCCCATTCCCTGATTCCTTCTGCCCAGGCTCCTTTACAGTGAGCCGGGAAGCCGGGGTGGGACCTGGGAACTGGCTCAGAGGGAGCGTGAGGGGGGCGTTTGAACCTCGAGTCCGATTTATGACAAGATCAGCACAATCTGGACACGGCCGTAACACTGAGGAAAACCACCCGAATGCTCCACTCGGCAGGGCCAGCCCCACGCAGGGAGAGGAAGGGGCCACGAGTCTCACACCCACGCTCGGGAGGGTGAGCGAGGGATCTCCTCTGGGGCCAGGACCCCAGTGCCCCGCCACACGCACACACATGTGCACACAATGCGCACGCACACACACACACACACAGCCAGCCAGGGCAGGTGAATGGCCGCTTCTCCTCCCTCTGGTCTGGCCGCACATCGCTTCAGGGGGCTCGGTCCCAAAGGTGCCAGCACACCCCACGGCCCGGGGCCCGGGGCAGGAGCGAGCAGGCCCAGCTGTCGCCCCGGGAGGGCCGGCCGGGGGCCTTTCTCACTTACTTTGGAAGACGTGGAGTCACACTCCTGGCATATCCATCCATAGCCTGTCTGCTTAGGAGACTTTTTCAGGGGGGGGTCCAAACAGCCCAAATGGTAGCAGAGTCTGCATCCATCACACCTGCGGGGGAAACAGGGAGACTGTAGTTCTGCATCGACTGAGGCGGCGTGTCCGAGGCCGCCGGCGGGCCTCCGCTCCGACCCCCCGGAGCGCTCCTTCCTCCGCTCACAGCAGGGGGCCAGAACAACACAGACAACGCAGAGACCCTCAACCTCAAGCAGACGTGTCAAGCAAAACAAAGTGCGACAGCCACAAAAACTACCGACAAACTCAAATCTCGTGGAGAACTGCGGTCACAGAAAGGCTGGCACCCGAGGAAGGGCCACATGCATGGCGGCCACGGTCAGCCACAACACTGCCGGTCACGAAGGACAGAGTCTCCCCACCAGGGACTAAAGGCGGGGCGAAGGACATCCCGCAAGCTCCTCCTGTCCCTCGCCACTCCCGAGAGGGTTTCCTCTGCGGCTGTTCCACCACAGACGACAGGCTGATGCTACAGGGTACTATTTATCGGTGTCTCATTTTTAAAAGAAAGAAATCCTAGAAAACTTTCACGAAAAAGGTGAAACTGTGGTATTATTTCTGACTTAGAAAGCAGGCATTTGCCGAATTGCATTTGAGAAGTTCCAGCCCTTCTCTAGAAGCTCTTTTCAGCTTATTAGCATTTCTTCTGACAGTGTTCACCCCCCACAGCTCCCAAACTTGAAACTGTTTCATGTCACTGCGGCCGAAGCCTTCGTCTGCGAGCAAATAACTGCCTTGTTATGCTTTGGGAAAATAATTTTCTATCAGATCGAGTAAGAGGGAAAAAGAGTTCCATGGAAGAATGGAAATGCCTCCATCTTCTGGGGAAGGGCGGGGTGCCTCACGTTACCTGCATATACCTGGGACTCTTTCATTAAAGGAACGATTTCTCAAAACCCACTCTGTCACAGTCTATTTATTGGGGTCTGCTGACTGTTTAAATTTAAGCTAAAAAAAGTAGGAGAAAAAACAACCCTGAGATGGCCAAAACCTCTTTAAAAAGTTGGTTTTCTTAGCAAATAAGGCCAGAAGAAAGTTAACAAAACTGAGGTAAAAACAGAGGGCCGCTTTCCAACTTGTGCCGCCTCAAGCTCCCCATTCAAATAGTGTCCCGGGGCATCAGAATCTACTTGCAGGGTCAGGGCTAAGGGAGGCACGGCAGAGCTCTGCCCCGAGCCGGGCACCCGGACGAAAGCCCTACTTTGTAGGCCCAAAGCCCAGCCTGGGGCCGGAGAGAGCCCTAGTCTCAGCACTCGGTCAACACTGGTTTTCCAGAGCTTCCTGCCACAGCAGAACAATGAGATGCTCTGGAATAATGGCTCTTGCCAGGCCATGATGAATATGAATACGATTTTTAAATCTTTTTAATTTATAAAACGAAGATAAAATCATCAGGCCCGTCCCAGTCCCCCGAACTCCCCAGAGACAAAAGATCTAGAAGAGCAATCCAGAGGCTGCTTGCCTGGGTGGCCCGGGCCCTGGGCTATGTGGCCTGGGAAGGCAGCACAGCTGATGCAGAAGGCTGGCTCGGGAGCCTGGCTGAGGCCTGGGCCAAGCCTGCTCCCTGCTCCCTAGGTCTTTAATGCTCAGGCTGGGGGGGGGTGTCCCTGGGCAGAGCCTCCTCGGGGCCCAGCACTCTCCTCTCTAGATCTCGCTCTTTGTTACCTGGACACTTCAGGGATGAATGTTTCTGGAGAGCCCGCTTTCCAGAAGGCCTTTTTTCAGCACCAGATTTGGAGAAAAAGCGTTTCAGGCAGAAAAGCTTCAAGAACACGTTCTTGCCTTCCTGGAGGATTGTGAGCGTCCCACGGCCCTCACCAAAGACCCAAGCACCATCCTGGGACTGATTCTGCCTCTCAACAATTTCTATCCACTGCACCCCTTCCGCCCCGGGACCAAAAAAGCCGCCCTTCTTGAGCCTGGGAATGTCCCCAGAGGTCAGCAGTTTGATAACTTGGAGAGTGATCCCTCCCGCTGCTGGTGTCGGGCCTGGGCCGAACCCGGTTCAGTCAGAGGGGTGGGTGAGCCTTGTGCCCATCTGGGGCGGGAATAAAGGACTCTGCCCCGGGACACTGGACCTCTGACACCCAGTGGGTGGCTCTGAGTTTTGGATTTTTGTTCTGCAAAATAGAGTCGAGGAAGCCCCCAGGACCCGACTCCCGAGTGCTTTGGGAGGTTCCATTGAGAAAATGCAGCCATAACATCTGGACACTTTTAGAACCCCCCCCTTCCCTCCCCGCCTGTGGCTGTCAGTGACACAGCCATCATGGGAAACTGCAGCCCATTTACCTGCGTTACACCTAAGCCCCTCGGCCCTGGACCCCAGAACACCCGGCCTGGAGACCAGGTAGGGGGACAGCCCCAGCAATGACCTGTCCCCCTGAGCCCCAGACAGGCTCTGCTGTCACCAGGAGGCCAAACAAGGGTATGCAAGGTGGCTGAGGTCCCCCCCGGCCCCAGGGCTGAATGGTGGACTGCCAGTGAGGCAGCCCCTGGGAGCAGAGATTATTCCAACCCAAGCTGGGGACATTACGTGGGTTGCAGACTGCTGAAGCCTACGCTTCCAGAGCCAGAAGGGCCCGGAAGCCTTCTGAATAAAGCCCCTCAGAATCAGCCAACAAGGGATCAGGCCACTTGGGGGGGAAACCCCCAGGACACACCTTTTAGGCTTAGGAAGTTCGTTCTGACGTCAAGCCTGATTCTGCCTTTGGCTCCCCCCCTACGCCCCACCTGTTTGGCCTTCTTCGGACGGCAGTTCTTCAAATCTTTTAAAGGGAGCTGGCTGTGCAATCCCCTCCTAAACCTGTTCTTCTCCAGGCTAAACAGCCTCAGTTCCTCCAAGTGATCCTCTTATGTGAAGGGAGAAAACAGATTGAGGATGGAGATGGTGAACGGAGGCAGGGGGGCAGCAGAAAGACTCGAGGCCCCTCATCTCCTCATTCTGTCCAGCTAATAAACGGGCTGGTTGGAGCTTTGGGATTAAATGGCAAGGAGGGATGCTCCTCCTGGAACAGAGATGGAGAGAGGCAGGCTCGGCAGATGGATGGAGGGAGATGGACAGACGTGATAGAAGGATGGATGCATGGTGGAGAGATGGATGGACAGATAGAGGGAAAGACAGATGGTAGATTAATGGATAGAGACAGATGGATGGATGGATGGACAGATGGGCAGACATGATAGAAAGATGGATAGAGAAAGGGATGGATGGATGGATGGTAGAGAGATGGCTGGATGTATTGACAGAGGGAGAGATAGATGGTAGATTAATGGATAAATAGAAAGCTGGATGGATGGACAGATGGGAAGACATGACAGAAAGATGGACAACGAAAGGGATGGATGGATGGACGGAGAGAGAGATGGTAGATTAATTGACAGAGACAGAGGACTATAGATGAATGGATAAGAGGTGGCACATGAGCAGATGCCTGGATAATGGATGAATGATAAATGGTAGACACGCAGCTATTACTGCATGTGCACACACGCAGAGAGAAATCTTTCTAGAGCTTTCAATGGCCAATAAGTTCAAGAGGAGCATGCATTATGACATGGTGCTCTCCAATTCAGAAACAGCCTTGACGCTTTCTTCCAAGAGGTGGGATTTCTAGAAAAGGAAGCAGAGTGTGGACTGTATCTGGCTCGTTAGCCTGCTGCCGGAGCATCATTTACAAGCCTGAGCACCACAATTTGTAAGACTATTGACCCAGGGGTTGAATGTCCAGGAGGGCCCCTGGGAGAGCGAAAGGCTTGATGAGGACCACCTGGAGGAACAGGGCTATTGAGACAGAGGAGAAGACTGGGAGGAGAGGGGCAGGACAGTGGGCTCCAAGGAGGAACATGTAGTGGATGTGCTTGGTCCCCGGAGTCAGTACTAGGAGCAGTGGGCAGAAATCCCACAGAGGAAGACTGGAGGCTTCCAGTAGGGAAGAATGTCCTCCCCACGAGAGCTGTCAAGACAGTGGAATGAATTACCTCAAAGGATGGCGGGTCTTCCCTCACTCGATGTCTTTCAGCAAAGGTTGGACCTGCTGGTTGGGAACCTTGTCGAGGTGATTCTTGCTCAGGTATCGGCTGCTCGAGGACGCCTCTAGGGTGCCTTCTAATGTTGGCATTATGGGCTTCTTAGACCGTATTTTAACCTCTATTTACATGTGGAAGGGTCAGGGCAGCCTATTCTGGGAAACTGGGTAACACATACTAACAACCCACTGCTCTGTACGCCAGGAACAGAAATACCCAACAGAAGGCCACGACTCTGTCCGATTGTGAAAAAAGGAACACCAAAGACACAAAACAGAGACACCATTAGCAGCCCTACATACCCATCACTCTACTTACCAACAGGGAAGCCCACCAGTCTGTATTAACGCCCTCATGGCTACCCACAAAAAGAGGTTTTGTTTTGGTTATAAAATCCCGTTAGCTGTAGCATGAATAAATACAGTCTTCCAGAAGGCATGAAATAAGGACTTGTCTGTAACAGAATCATCTAGCACAAAGCCCCCAGCTAAAAGGACAATGAAGGAAAAAGCAACTTGAGGTATTTTTTTTTTTCAAATGGGACATTTACTTCATATGTTGCTGAAATAATCTCATCTCCTAAAATAAAAAATTTCCTCATCTCCTCTCAATTATGTTTAACATTCGTTAAATTAAATTTTTAAATATACATTTTAGACATTGTCTAACAATGGTTAATAGTACACTGATTGAGAAAAATTTATTAAAAATATGCCACTGTTACGCGTGGCTGTTGCATCCAAACAGCTATCTGACGATGTGAGGCTAAAAATATTAAGCATCCAAATTTTTTAAGACTAGAATAAAACAATATTTAGGGAGTGAAAGGTTTATTACGCTCTTAAGAAAGTGTTCTTATAGCATCAAACTGTGACAACGCAGATTAATACAGTATATTGCTTTCAGTTTGAAAAATGTGATATGACTTTCACTTATCTAATTACAGTATTTAATTAAATTCCTACTGAATGCACTCATCAAGAAATGATTCCTTAAGGGAGATAAAGGGAAAGTTAGCTTTTGGGGTTCAAAAAAAATCATGGCATGACCTTGTGCCTGATTTTGTAGGCACTCATTTACATAAGAGAATGACCAAAAAAGACTCCGAGAGCCCATAATGTGGCTAAAATACTGAGGTGACAAAGAAAACAAAGAACAGAATTAAAATTTAAGAGAACCACTTCTTGTGGATGGCATATGATAAAGCTGTGAAATAAATTTCCATTGAATTCCTTTTTTAAAAAAGTGGAAGAAGGTCCCCGAATGCTCCTCAGCACACCCTTGTGGGTAACAAATTCATGGTGGCTCTACTCGGGACTGGGCTAATTCATGAGGCGAGCCTCATGCGAGGCTTTAACTCTTTCAGTTGCCATTCTGAGGAGTTTCTGTTATCCATTTAGTGGAAAGTGTTTTAGCCCATGGGACGTTACACTGGAATAAAACAGAGCCTGCCATTTGCAAATAGCCTCGCTTCCAAAGGGGTGCCAGGTCTAGGCCAGGCTGGTCCCCTCTCCAGAAAGTTGGTCTCCCACCGCATTAACGATGGCACAGAATGAGAAGCTGGCTTCGGGCGAAACCGTCAGCCTGGCTTTTGATCGGAAACATTATTCTTTTTTCTTTTCTTTTAATAATAAATTTCTTTTCTTTTCGATAATCGGATGGCTCCGATTTGCTTATTCCATTATATTTTTTATAAAGAGAAAAATGTTTCATCTTAATGTTTGAAAAGGAATCCAGTAAACAAACCAAAAGCCCTCAAAATTCAGGGTAATGGAATCTATCCCTGCAGAATTGCCATCATTCCAATCAAACACCTGAAATAAGATGTGTCCCACGTGCTAAAATAGTTCCAAATCATAGCAGACGAACACAATTCTTCATCCTGCCAAAATTTAAATAGCATTTAGGGTTAAGATAAAGACATCTTCTTTTTCTTTCTAAACATGTCAAGATATAGAAAATATCAATTAAAGTGTTAAGTGTTCCCATTAAATCTAGCGCATACTTTGATCAAAACAAGACTGATGAAAAATAATCACTTTTTGGAAGAAAAATATTATTTTGCATAAAGTATATTATTTGGAAATCAATAATCTCATCTACACATTTTCTCTGGAGTTCCTGAATAAAAGGGGATGATGTTGATGAAATGATACATAAAAGACTCAGGTTATACGATAAAAGAGAAAGCATACAAATGCAAATAGTACCGTGAAAATCCATGGACTAAGGTCAAGTACCTGGGTACAGGGAGAGAGGCATTTTCCATATCTCCATACCTGAAGCTCAGCTGCTTTGTTCTGTAACAAACTCATCTCCATCTGCTCATGCCCTTGGAAATGTGTCGGCAGAACATCCTGCTGTGCTCACGCCCCACATAACTTTGTATTTCTCTCTTCATAATTAACTAATTACGCTCTAATCAATAGTGTAGCTCCTGATTTTACAATGTAAATCAGATAAATGAGATAATGGCTGGAGGAGGTCAATCTCATTTTATTTACAAAGCCCAGCACGAGAGTCCAATTTCATGATATCTCCTCTCCTGGCACAGCAGGCAGCCTTATCAGCTGGCCTCCAGAAAGTCTTAGGAGTGAGCACTGCATTTTCATAAAGGAGTAAGAGATGCAAAACATGCTCATCACAGAAACATTGTAAGTCACCAGAGTTAATACACACATATTCATTCACAAAGAGCTGACTCAGGCAGAGGATTTTCTTTTAATAAACAAAAAACAAAACAGCAAACACCAAATTTAAGAAGAAACAAATATCCCTCCCCCCGAATAATTCGACATTCAGAGGCTGGAGTAGCCATCTAAGGCTGTCATAGTCATTACCTCGGAGTCGCTGAAACACAACATGAATAATCTAATCTTTAAATAACAGCTTACAAATGCAGCTTCAGAAACTGGAGGAAGAAAAAAAAAAAACTCCCTAATATAATTTCAAAATAAACCGATTTTTTAAACAATTGCAAAACTGCAATTACGCATATATTTGAAGGGGTCTGTGAGAATATTCTCAAAACATGAGCCAAATAAAAACTAGATCAATGACGTTAAACCAGTAACTGTTTTTTATTCAATCAGAACAATAGCTATTCAGCACATCATGCTGGGAAAGGAGGTTCAGGTGTATGTTGGTGGGGTGGCCCGATGCGAATGGACACTTGGCAAACGTTATGACTAGAATAAGAAACGCATTCAATCATAGGGCCCAGGATAAGTCATCGATGAAGTAGCCGGCTTCGTGATCTGAGGCATTCTAGACTACAAAGGCATGATGATGATGGCTAGCAAGCCTTCGGGAATAGGAGCTGTCAAGGGTCTGCTTTGAAGGGGGAGTTCCACGTTTACAGAATATGTTTTGAATGTGGAAAAATTCTTCCTTCGAGAAATACACGGGAATTTTTAGTGCCTCCTTTTAAAGAGATTAATAAGGCCATCTATCCCTACCCTTCCATTCAAACCACCCATCTGTGGACACTCGCTAAGAACATCTGGGTCCGTGAAGGCCCTGTCTCCAAAGCTGTTAAAGGGAGCAGCGGAGCTACAGAGGAAACGGGAGGCTCATTCCCAGAAACTGCAGGAGGATTCTGGGGGCTGCGCGGAACCTGTCATCTCCCAAGTCACAGAAAGGTTGTGACTGGTCTGGAGGAGAGAGCAGGAATGATGACGGACAGAGCTCCTCTGCCGCCTCGTGTGGGGCGGCACAAAATGAGCTGTTCGGATGCTGTCGCTTTCTCTTTCCTGTCTTAAAATGACCGAGCTCATCTTCAGTTTTCCCCTTTCCCTCTGGGGTGTGATGAATACACACATATCACTACACATCAAGACCCGGGAGCTCTGAAGTGCTTGCGGTACAGATTGTTTAAGCACAAATTAATATCACCTCGGAATAGCAGCCGGGCCAATTATGGACAAGGTCAATTTTATAGTGTGGAAAATTGGAGAGTTTTTAGGAGAGGCCATTAGGAAGGACAGGAAGTGTTTTATCTCCCTCCCTCCACGGTCCTCCCTCTTCCAAGCTCACCTTTGCAAAAAATCTAGCTCATGAATTATGGAGTTGATATTTTATGCCGGGAGACAAAAGACACTTAAATCTGCCCACAAAAAGATGGTCGCCTCTCGGTCTTCAGGATTACAAGGTGCTCTCGTGGAAGCACGGTAACAATTTTGATTAACAGAGGCACAAAAAGTCACTCGGCATAATGATTTCAAGAAAGAAAAAAAGTGACCATAAGTAATTTCTAATCAGACATTAGAGAAGGCCAAGCACTGCTAGCACATTAGCATTTTTCCATTCGTGAAACGATTGTCATTTTTTCTCAAGTTGGGGAGATTCTAGAATCTATCATTTTTCTTATTCCTACATTATGACAACAACCTGGAGTCTGATTTCTAATGCAATAGAACAGAACTATTTAGTGCTTTGCTACAGAATATTAATCTTTCCCAGATATGCTGTAAAATATCTTTTGATAATTTAATTATCTCAATTTATACACCATTTTACACACACCATGTTACTTTTATTGAACATCTTAGTTAAACATATGGTCTTCTAGTATGATATAGGCATAATATAGAGAATACAGTATAGCTTGGTATTTGCGTTTTCCCCTCAATCACCTAGAACATTTCCGGTGTTTTCCCCCTATGTTTAATTTATTTTCAACCCAAACCATCCCTATAAATCAGGAGTTTCCACAAGAAATTTATGTTGTCATGTACAAGTATTTCAGCAAAAAGTCTCTTCCAAGTCAGTTCAGGCTGGAGTAATAGGAGATTCAAACCATTTCTGCTGTTGATTTTAAATTTGGATCGGAAAATTTGCAGATGGAAATGTAATTCCTGTATCTCCCCGGAAAGACACAGATGTCGATGAAGGTATCTGAGCGGGCACACTGTACAGTCAGACTACTCGGTACCCTTCCGGTGAGCTCACGCTTTCGCTACGTACGTCTGGGGAAAACCAATTCAGCCTGAACCCAGTGATCTCAGAGAAGACGTCAAAGACTGCGAATTTCAAGTATTGCTCAACAAAGATCCAGAAAGCAACACGAAGATACTTGGTTCACATGGTTAAATCAGAAGTGTAAACACTGAGTAATTCATGCTAATAGGCACAGGGCTCTGGCTTCCAGAACAAGATAAGGGCTTCCGAACGAGAGGGCCCCGCGCTGCCACAGGCCGAGCCTTCCTGGCACTGCCCGAGCGTCGTTACGAGAAACAATCTTTTCCCAGCACAGGCTTCTACAGGCATTCCACAAGAGGTCGTCTGATATCGGAACAGACGCTCAGGCGGCCTAAGACGGCAAGCGGACTAGAGGAAGAGCATGGCTTTCTTTGTTCAGGATCAGCCCGTGGCATTTAAGTCCCATAGATTCTGGCCCTCTTCACTGAGTCCCAGCACTGCACATCATCATTTGCCACGGAAGCACAGGGGAGAAAGACATGACTTAATAGGACAATTCGGACAAGACATTTATCCAGTATTTTCCAACAATGCACAGATCAAGCATTTCTGATTAGTGCAAAACAAAAAAGAAAAAGAAAAAAGCAAAGGAAAAAAAGCAGGCAAATGGACTGCCCCGTCAGTGTGAGGAACAAACCAATCAATTCCATTCTAGGCAAACCTGACGAGCAAACTCAACTTTTGGTCGTGATAAGTTACAGAAAGATAAGTCAAGATAGCTGTTCTCCTTTACTTTAGGTACTCTATCGAGAGTTTTATCCACATTTTAAAAGCACTTATAAAAGAGGGCTCCGGGACTGCCTCCGAGGACGAGCTGTGGCAGAGATGGGTCTCATGAAGGGAATCTACACAGTAAAGTGATAAGAAAAGAACATTAACATTCAGAGATCATAACAGCTCTGCACAACGCCGTCTTATGAAACATTCTAACCACAGCCCCCACCACGGGGGCCAGGGAACGCGCTCCACCCGACGCGTCCTCCCGGGAGGAGCGGCGGGAGAGTGGGGCGCTCATCTCGGGGAGGCTTCGGGGCCCTTCCAAGTCCTGAATCAGTCCTGCTTTACTAAAAGGGGGGCCGCTGCTAGGAGAATGGTGCTCTTCTCACCGCCTGAGCAGAGGACGGTCCATCAGCACATGCTCACAGATGGCATCCTTCCTGCTTCTGAACTAACAGCCCTTTAAGAACTTGCTGAAGGAGGCGGCTGGAGCCGAGAAGCCTTCTCGGGGCAGTCAGCCTTAGGCTGCCTGGAGTTAAGCTCCAGGCAAGGTCCAAATGCCTTCATCAGAAACCTCCAGGAACATTTCTCTGATTTCTGCCCCACTGGTGGTAATCCTCTACTGCCTTGTTTTTAAACAACTATCCTCTAAAGATCTTACTTCCTTAACAACTAATTCTGGCTATCAGTAGAAGTACGGGACAGGACGTGCAGCAGGCATGAAAAAGCCACTTAAAAACATCATCCCAACTGCAGATCTCTTTATCAGCTCAAGTATCTACTTTCCATATTGATCATATGGCTATACTTTTAGTCAACTATTCAAAGGAGTGAGATACCTCACACCTAATTCCCTCAGCTTCCTCCAGCCCTTCTTGTGCTTGAGCCTGTAAAACGAGTATTCCTTTACTGTTTCTGCTTTTTATTTTCAGGACTGAAAGTTTGGCTGCTCAATAAATGCAGTTCATTTCTTAGGTAGCAGTACGCTACAACATGGCAGCAACATCAGCTAAGCAAGGGGAGCGTTAGCGCTGCGGCAGCGTTGCCAAACACTATCAACACTTCTAAACATCTTTATTTTCAAAGATTTGAGATGTGTTTAATGCTTCTAATTTCCATTGAGAGAAAGAAAGTGAAAAGTGGCACAATGACAGAAAGCTGTTCCTGAAGAGACACTTTGCCAGAACCCAAGAGTAATCACCACGAGAGGAAAAAACAGAAACTTATAGGGGGAAGGGGGCAGGGGGAGGAAAGCACGCCTTCCACTCATTCGGTCTAGCCGAGACGCCGAGGTTGCTGTCAGTGGGAATCTGAGGAACAAACTTAAAGTGAATCTCTTTGCTATACTTCTTCCTTTTCTCCCAACGCAGAACATGCCGAGTGGCAGCAAGCGCACACCAATGTGTACATTGGGAGGCACGTGCAGGACGAGATGGGGGGAAGGACCCGAGTACTCACTAGAAACATCGGGCCATCCAACACACACTGGTATTGGGCTTTTAGGCGTTCTGCTGGGAAAAGTCTGGGGGTGCACTTCCAAGTAAAACCAGCCTCACAAGGTTGTTGTGAGAAAAGCCCTTTGAGGCCCAACCAGGGGTCTGTGACCAGCCCGGCAGGAAGGAGACCCCTGCCCGGTCTGACGGCTCCCTGACGGTCCCGCGATCGTTCCACAGGCGCCCCTCAGCACGAGAAGCCTAACTCCCTCCCCTCACAGAAGCATAGCGACAAAAGCCCCTGGAAGGAAAACCGAAGTTTTCCAAAGGAGACTTTCAAAGATTATCTCCCCTAAAGGGTTTGCTGAATCCAAGGCATACGTCAAAGCAACACGTTTCACTCCATTTTTTGAACAATATTTTCAGGGCAGAATTTAGAAAATGAACCCATTTCCAGAATTTTCTAATTCTATTAGAAATATTAATATTATTAGAATATTATCATAATGATCTACACAATAGACACAAAAGTGACAACAGAAACTCTTTAGCTGACACTGTTTTATTTCAGCAGGCATTTAGCACAATGCGAGGCACGCAGAAGACACCCCAAATTACTGATTTCACGCTACACTGAAACACTTGTGCCCCAACTCAGACCTCTTTGGTTCAAGAAAATAGTTGTATTTACTGATTTCACTATTAACGACTTATAATAATATTATAAAGTAGAATGAATTGCAGTTTTTTCTATAATATTAAAATTATATTTGGTCAGTTTGGTTAATGGTAGCCTTAGTGATTTTATTTCTCAAAGATACCATTGTATAGATCACATGTTGCAGAGAATCTCGCAGTTGAAAGGAACCGTGGATCTAGTCCAACTCACACCTGAACATCTTTCCAACACTGCCATCAAGAAATATCATCTTGGCCATTTCCAGATTAGACATTATTTCTTTAATTAGCGCTTGAATTCTGGAAAATGTTCCCCTAAAAAGTAAGAACTGAGAAATCTGACTTAAGTTAATAGCTTTATGTTTATTTTCAATCTTTGAATATTGTTTTAACATATGGTAAATGACATTAACAAATGGGAACTGGCTTTCAGATAAAAAGGCCAACCCCCCCCCCCCCCAGGAGTTCTATTGATTTCATTTAGCAATTAAAATTCAGATTTTAAAGTTTGGGGTTTTGAAAAAGAGCTGGGTCACAAACAACAGAAATAAGGGATTCAAAATAACCTTTTAAAATGTACAATTGCCATCTGTGAAAAAGTGGCGCGTTTGTTCATATGCACTGTTAGGGAACAGCGTTTGCAAACTTTGGTATTTCCCAATTGTTTCTCCGCATCTGAAATGACTGATTAACCAAATAAATTCAAACTCAGAAACAGGATGCATCTTGCAATCAAAGGGAAAATGAGCACATGACTTACGAGGATTTCTTTTCTCAGACATTTGAGTTCTTGTCACAAAATCGACATCACGCTTATTTGAAATTAATGCCCTGTGTTATTTAAGAAAATTAAAGGCCTCCATCGACTTATGAGAAAATCGACCAAAGTTAAATGCCAGAGTTTGTCTGACTCCGGGCAAGAACAGGAACCAGAAGCCGAGGGCCGGCAACAGATCTAGGCCCCAAACCCAGGATATCCCGATTCAGTTCCTTTTTCTAAGGGATGCTAAAGTGACAATTATTGACAAAATGACAAGTGATAATAATGATGACTATAATAATAATGACGGCAGCTGATATTTATTTAGCACCTACTATGTGCCAGGCACTGTGCTTAAACACAGTTACAGTCCTGGGAGGTAGGTGCTATTATTATCCCCATCATACAGGTGACAAACTGAGGCAAAGAGGTCAAATAGCTTGCCCTGGTTCACATGGCCATCAACTGCTGAGTATCTATCCACTGCACCACCTGGCCGCCCCAAACATTCTGTGTGAAAACTGTCCACAAGAAAAAAAGGAAACCCATTCATGAGAGAAAATAAGATGCAAACGGAACACATGAACTTTCTTGTGAAGAAATAAAATTAATCTCAAGAGAAGACAATTCTATCTCACTGTTCTCTGGCTGCTCTTACATCCCACCAGGGAACGGCCACTCCCCATGCTCTGCCCCAACAAAGATCCTGCCTGGAGCTGGAATAAGACTCAGACCCCGGGGCGCTTCTGGAATCAAAGGCTTTGCCGCGGCCACATGTGAAAGGGCAAAGAATGGCTGACAGGTCCAAGAAGAGCTGGCACTTCCGCGGTGCTCGAGCCCTTCCTTAGCTGCCCCCATCCTAACCACAACCCCAAGCTATTCATCGTCCTCGCCTCCTTAGAGTTCAGAGAAATGAGTCTCAGAAGGCCCATCAAAGGTTGAGCCATCCCACGAGGCGCTGGGACCAGCCGTCTGGTGTCCCAATAGCCAGGAGTCTGAAAGCAAAGCCCGCCTGGACTGTGGCACCTCAGGGACCAGCCCGCTGACAAATGCCAAGTCCAAGTCCAACCAGATCAGGAAAAAGGCCAGAGGCAAAGGCCAGCCACACGCCGTGGCCACAACGGCCAAGGCTCACACGGAGACCCCAACAAGCCAGAAGGGGACAGAAGGGACCAGTTATCATGATGCCTCGGCCACTGGGAAGCTGCCGACCCCAAACCTCCAAGCCCCAGACATCACTCACCAAAGTGAGGGGGGACCCAGCAGACGGGAAAACAAGGCCCCAAGGCAGCTGAGCACAGAAACAGAGAGATGGGCCAAGAAATAGGCCGGCAGGCCAGGTCAAAGGCGTCGGGCTCGAGGAAGACGGCCGCCATCTCTGAGACCCAAAGCCTCAGCCTCTGAGGTGAAGATGGGGGCGCAGGTCAGACCCGACCACCTCAGGCGAGAGCAGGATGGGAGCAGCAGCAGCAGGAAAGCCCCTAGGCTCAATGGGCAAGCTATCTCAGGAAGGAAATAGCCGGATGCTCGGAAGAATGATCAAGGGCAAATCCCATTCAACTTGGATCTAGAGATCATATTTTTATTTTACATTTGGACACTCAATAAGATGTGATATCTTGAGAAAGTAAACTAGAGGAAAAGAGAAACCAGGAATCATCTGTACACTTAGGAGAGATGCTATAAAATATGAAATTGGTGAATTCTTTTAGAAAAAAAAACAAAACAAAAACTTTTCACTTAAAAAAAAAGATGGCTTTTCTTCATTTCTCCATTTCTTTGCAAGTCTGAGCTTCAGAAGACCCAAGAAGAAAATCTTTGTCCATATAGTCTTCTGCCTGAAATGCAGCTTCTTTTTTCTTTAGAGGCAGCATTTTTATAGACCTTGTCACAAGGTCCTTGATGTGCTCAGGGCAATCTGAAATGTTTAAATCATCGTTACAACTGAATAACCCGACAAGAGAAAGTTGGACCTGGAAGATTTCAGTGACTTGAAAAGAAAGTTAGTGACAGATGTAATTTCATTTGGATGCGGCTGAATCCAATGGATCGGGTTCTCTCCCAGCCTGCCTCATACGGCTGTGTGGGCCCCCCTGCATCACAGCGGGTACCTGGGCATGGGCAAAGAGGGTCAGGTGCCATTTCCTCTCTACCTGACCTGAACTAGGTGGACCCTTAAGCTAACAAATGACTTCTGTCTCTCACCATAGCCAGCAGAGCGCCTGCCTGAGCCTGGTGTGCCCCCCCGAGATCAACAGACAGGCGGATGGAACAGCAGGCAGCCCAGCCCTCCGGGATACTGAGAAAGGGCAAGGGTGCTTGGCCACAGGGCCCAGAGAGGACACGGTGCCCACCAGATGGCCACTGAGGGGTCCTGCAATTTCCAAACTCTGCTCCTGCCCCTGTCTGGAGAAGCAGAGCGCTCTGCCCCTGAACAACCCAAGATGGAGCTTCGGTCAAATAGATGAAGGCCCAGCCACGCCGTGTCTGTACACCTAAGCTCCCACCACACGCTATGAAATGCACCTCCCCGAGGACAGCCGGGAGCCCCACACAGGCTACACATAGTCAAGGAGAGCCATCGTTCTCAGGAAAGAGAAGCAGCGATGAAGCGGTCTAGGAGGAAGCAGTAAAGCAGAAAGGCAGCTCAAAGCCGCTCATTCCAAGAAGAAATGGAGGATCAAGGAAGCCATAGGAAGGACAGAGTGCGGAGTCACTGCCTGAAAGAGCTAGGAGAAAATAAGCCAAACACACAAGACAAATCTGCTTGCAGAGGACGAATTGTGGGGAAAAAGAAAAAAGCTTGTAAATATGTTTTAAAATCACTCAAATTTCCTTCTATCCATCTTGAGAAGTCACTTCATCTGGCTGGCCCCCTGGGAACCTCCATCTTTTCAGCCACCATAGAGGGACCTTCCTCGAGGCTTCCTGACAACATCTGGGGATCAGGGAATCTCCTCTGGTCACCTCCTCCTTTGTACTTCCTACTCAAACCTTTCGGAGCTAAAGGTGCGAGCATCCTGTCCAGGCCCACCATGGCTCACTCAGTGGTCCCTCAGGCAAGTCCCAGAAGGAGACAAAGGGAAGGGCCTCTGTTCAAACAGAAAGTTGGGTTTTTCGGTCATGGCAAGCACTAAAGCACTCCAAAGGCGAGCCCTCTCCTCCTCCTGTTCAATTCAGGACTCAGGTGACCATCCAAGATCCAAATGTGACCAGATCAGTGGTTTTTTTTGGGGGGTGGGTTCCGGTCCTGGTTGGCGAGAAGTTCGATTCCTCCACCTGCAGAGTTGTGGCTGCCTCTGTTTGGAAGGCTAGATGCAATCAATGACAAACCAATCATACACACGTGTGTGTGTGTGTGTGTGTGTGTGTGTGTGTGTGTGTATGATAACATGGGGGCATCTCAGAGGTCCCAGTGCGCTTTAGGGACACCAGACCTTCCATTACGAAATGGCCTTCCTTCAGTGCTGGAAGGCACTCCAGAGGTCCTCCAGCCCCGTTCCCCTGACACAGCAGCAGCGTGCGACTGCTCTTTGGGGATTTCAGGGTCTGCAAGCTTGTCCAGCAAAGAAGCGCTCGCCAAGAGACATCCCCACTCTGAGGGAGCCTGCACGGACAAGGGAAGGCCCTGCCCTGAGTGTCTGTGAGGCTGGGAGCCAGAGACCATCCATCATGTTACATCTCCGGCCATTCCCAGGGAGCCCGTGGTCTCGCCAGCTCCTCCTCCTCAGTCGTGGCTCTAGAACCAACTGCTCAAACACTAGCCTCAGGTGACCCTGAGCCCAGCCTCTCTTGGAGGCAGTCTCTCCTCTCAATGGGATTCATGTTCCCTGAGAACAGGACAGGCTCCACTTTTCCATCTGTATCTCCCGAGCCTCTGCACCATGCTCTGCATACAGTAAGTGCCAAACGAGTGCATACACTCCATTTCACTCCTTCTAAGACCCTCATGCTGTTCAAGAAGGCCAGTCTCTGTATGGATGCAGACTCCAACCCATCTGGCTGTCCTAGGAAATGGCTGCCCATGATGTTCTCGAAGTTCAGCCCAGAGAACCGGCCCAAAATGCAGGAGGCCTTCCTGCCTGGACTTCTCTCTACATCCCAAGCACACGCGTCCCTCCTGCCACAGACCTCAGGCTTTAAGATGCACCCGATACAGTCACAGGGCATCCTTGGAATAACACTGATGATTAAAAAAAAAATGGAATTTTTATTTCATGATGCTCAGGGGCAACAAGACAACTTACACGATAATATGCAAACGTGACATTTTTGCTGTTGTTTTACAGGACTCTTAATATCAAAAAGAAACTCTCTTTTAAATCAATTCTCAGATGAGAAGAACCTAACATATACTAGATCTCATGATGAAAAGCTTTTAAAAAATTCTATCAGCAGGTCCAATTCTTGTTTTAATCTTCTCTTTGATAAATCATTAGTGATTTACTTTTCATTTACTGAAATTATAGCAAGGATTTATCACTAGAAGTATAATTAAGCAAAGTGATTAAGTCAATAAAGCAAAATGTACCCATAAGATGAGATCTGCAAGCAAAGATTTAAGAAATTTGGTGTCCCTTATGTAGCACCACGGATCAAGGATGTGCAAATGCTGCAACTTCCTAGATAAATCCTAACAACTCAGACAGAGCCTTGGAAATCCCATGGGGCCTTTTTTTTTTTTTTTACTAGGATGCTGTTATTTCTACACATCTGACATAAGTTAGGGCTTGGAACAACTACTAATTCTCGTTTTGTTTGGTACTGTCATGGCCCTAGATCAAAACAGTAAAACATTCAAGTCTTCCCTACAAGGATTTTAAAATAAGGGTCTTTTTTTTTTTTGGTCCTAACGTCCCCACTCCCTCCAAAGTTGCTCTGTAGCTGCCTGGAATACTTAAGTTGACAATAGACATTTTGAAAGGAATCTACTGATAACCTTCAACGTCATTTTCTTTGTCATTTTCTGGCGGGAATTCTAGCCAATAAAAGCTGCAGAAACTCTGCCCTATTTCTACCTTACACTATGCTGTGGGCTGCTGGGCAGCCCCTGCATTTCCGCAAGAGCCCGGGGGAATCCGCTGCCAACAGAGCAGGCCTGCAGAGGAGGGACCAGGTGTCATGTGCTTAGGACAACGGCAGATCACGACCTGCCCGAGTCTCGGCTTCGCATCTGCAGAAGGCCGGGAACCAATGATGAGTCCAGGCCTAGAAACGCCATTCTGGGAGGTGAAAGGTAACGTCCCCAGTGGGCTTTCCTGACTCAACTGCAGAGATCACCTTGGGTAAGACTCCATCACTAGGAAGCGCCTTCTCTGTTTAAGGCGCCCCTGTATGTGCTGGTCCGACCCAGGGGATGGTCTCGAGCTCTGCTTCCCCACAGCAGGCCTTCAGCTAGCCGGAGGCCTTCTCCAGCAGTGAAGGGAGGCCCTGCCTCTGCTGCCACGCCATCTCTTTAGGTCCACGAAAACCGTTCCCATCTCCACAGGAAGAGCGGCAGAAGCATCACCCCTTGTCATCTATGAGATCCTGTTCTTGGCAAAGTCCTACACCCACCGGGGGCAAAATTCACGGGAGCCTTTTGCCTCGAAACCAGCTGGCTCCTCGGACACGAGATGCCCCCAAATTCCCAGGACCCCTGATTCTGGGCTGCTCTAGATGAAACATTACTCGCCTTCCACAGGCTCATGGATCAGATTTCTGGGAAAGGTCTCCTTTCACTGCTTAAAATGTCAAACTGTTTCCCTTTAACTCCAAAGACAACAATTATTGACCACCACACTGTGTCGTCCTGGTCAAGTACAAATCCCCTAATGTAAAAAAGACACGAAATGAAAGACAAAGCAAAGTAAAAGGGAGCAGGCAGCTGCTATCCCCAGAGAAGCCCACAGTCGGTTCTCCAGTGTCCTTTTCAGTTCTCTCATGTCAGGGGCATCTTCTGTTTTCTGGCTTCAGGCTCAATAGCTGCGTTACCCCATCAGATGCACGAGAACCTGAAGATCACAGGAACCCCGGGCCCCTTCACCGGCCGCCCGGCCTGCTCAGGGCTGGCCGGCAGTGTGTCCGGCATCCTCGACCACTACAGGGCCCCGGCCTTCCCAAACCGCCGCGCCAGGCCACGGATGCTCAAGGGCTGTGGGAGCTCTGGAGCCCTCTTAAGAATGAAGAGAGGTATGAATGAACAGAGTGTGTCCGGCCAGGTCCGCACAGCGATCCAGAGGTCCGTGTGACACACTGCTCCAAATGAAGTCCGCCCGTGTGGTCTTCCTCACAGAAATCGTCGCTGGGGACGCAGGCCGGCTTCCAGAAACCTCTAAGGACTTGGGCATTCAAGACGGCATCCATTTCCACCTCAGAGGGATCGGTGGCTTTTTTTCCAATAAATGAATGAAGGTATAGAGGAATACACACACACACACACACACACACACACACACACACACGTGGGTATAACGTGCACTGCCCATGAATTACTGAAAACAAGGACAGCCTGAGAAGCAGCCCTCAAATCGCCCTGATTCAGGCCCCAAGACCTGAAGGAGGCTCCCCCAGCCTTCAAATCCCTTGTCCTCGTAGACGGAAACGCCAGAAAGCAGCAGCTGGAAGCTCCAGCTCAGGGAGGTCCTTGCTCTGAACAAAGGAAGGAGATCGGGGGGCCCTGAGAGCATGGGGGGGCAGGATAGAAATTCCAAGAGCCCAAGAGAAGAGAGGACAGATGCGCTGGGTAGGAAGAGCAGGCTGGGAGAGGGGGGCCCTCCCTGTGGCACTCAGCAAGGCGCCCTGGGGCTTCACCCACATCCTGCATCGGGGTGTCCAGCCCGGACTGCAACCCTCCCTGCCCAGAGCCCCAATGAACGGCGTCTATGGCGTGCCAGACTTTCCTGATCCGGTTAAGCTTCTCCCAGCGACATTTTAATCACTTGTGCCTCCAATTCCATATAATAATAGTTCAGAGCCCGGGGTGTCGTGAAGATCAAAAAAGCATCCAAAGAAGCATTTATCAAGGGACTCCTAAGTGCCAGGCACAACGCTAGGCAAAGGGAAGCAAGAAAAAAGAAGGGACCAAGTTCTACTTTGAAGGGACTCGCTTTCAACCTCCCAGTCAAAAGGCATTTGTAAAGTGCCCCCTGAGGGGTTCTGGAGATGGGGCAACACCATCCCTGTGCCCTTAACTATGCCCACCTTGGGTAGGCCAGAAAGCACGAGACCCCTGGGTTGGGGGGAATACAGGCCTGAGGGCTCTGGCCCGGCCTCCTGAGATGGCTCCACATCATGTGTCTGCTGCTCCATCTTTTCCTGCCACCTGGAGACATGGTGCACCCCATCCTGGCCCCCCTCCCCGCAGCCTGGTTTCCTGACCTCCTCGCTCAAGCTCATGTGAAGGCCCCAACTCCACAGCACCCCCTTTTTTCCAGCCAGAGATGCCCCTTCTCTCCTTAGACATCTAGGCAGCCCTTGGCTCCCAGGGGCTCCCCAAGCTAACACTCGCCACCCCATCCACATCTTTTCGGGATCCATCCTGGATCATCTCTCCGCCCTCTGTCCCGCAGTCCCATGGGCCCTGAGTGCCCTCCCATCTCCCAAATGGCTCTTGGAAGCCATCATTTCCTTCACAACTGGAATCAATTACTACAAGAAGCCTTTCCGGACCACCCTCTCTTAACCATTACTTGTGTTGATTTACACAAACTGATTTACACACAGAATGTGAGGCATGAAACTTCTGCTTGGCAGTCCGCATCCCTACGCCCGGCACGATGCCTGAATCAGTGAGATGGCAATAAAACTGACAAATGAAACGGATGGATTTTTTAAAATGGGAAATATCCAGATTAAAAGCACAAGAAACAGATCATTAAAAAACCCAATCTCAGAAAAAGTAATCGAGTAAATCATAAGCGAGCTACCAAAGGTTAAAAAACAAACAGAACCAGCCACGTGACCAGAGAATTCTGTCCAACATTCAGACAATAACAACATCTCACAAACTGATCGCAAAAGCGGGGAAAAAAGGGGCGACTACGATTTGAATATGGTGTTAACACCCACCCCAGAGAAGCCAACAGAGAAATGTATACGTCATTAATCCTAATGAATGCTGATGGAAAAATTAAATAAAGCATTAATAAAGACACTCCAGCGACACTAAAAACAAAACAAAACAAAACAAACACCATTGTGAATTTAAACCAGAAATACATGATTGGTTCAATATTAGAAAAAAATCATTAATTATAACTGAGTGTTAATGACAAAGACAAGAATCTTAGGACTATATCAAAATACAGGAAAAGCTTTGGACAAAAGACAACATCAATTCTGTTTAGAAAAAAAAAACCACAAGAAAATATAGGAATAAATGGATAGTTTCTTAATAAGGCAAGTAGCACCTATCTGGGGCAGCTAAGGGGTGCCATAGAGCATAGAGGGCTGGACCAGGGGTCAACGGAGACTCATCTTCCTGAGTTCAAATCCAGACTCAGACTCTTCCTAACTGTGTGACCCTGGGCAAGTCACTCAACCTGGTCTGCTTCAGTTTCCTCAATTATAAAATGACCCGGAGAAGGAATGGCCAACCACTCCGGAATCTTTTGCCAAGAAAATCCCAAATGAGGTCAAAAAGAATTGGACATGACTGGGAAAACAACAGAAACTGAATAGCATTTATCTTAAACAAAGAGCCAAAATTAAATGTAAGGAGAATAAACTTCAGGTTTTCTATTAGAAAACATTTTTTTAAATCATTAAAATCTACCTTCTCTCCCCTTCCAACTCCCTCTTTTCCCCTTCTCAACTGAGAAAGAAACAAAAAACACAATCTGTTTTTAAAAACATATACATAATTAAGTAAAATAAATTTCCCAATTGGCCATGCATACTATCCTACGGGACACCACCATTGTGCTGTACCTTTGTCATAACAAGAGCCTTTACTGGGTCTCCCTCTCCCAGGGACTTGTCCACAAAGTGGCCTTTCTGAAACATACTCATAAACTACAGACAAAGCCTATCACCATAAGAGAAATTAGGTTACAATAACTAATTAACTTGTGATCCATCCTCTTCCTCCTAGTTTTGTTAAAACCCCACTCCTGAAAAGGTGTATGCTCCTTAACTAGGTTAGGCTGGCTTCTGAAACTAGGCTCAACTGGTTCCCATTCCCTGGAACGACTCGTGGGACCTTGTCCCACCATTCCCAGCTCTAAGTCTCAACTAAATTTTTACCTGCTTCTCGTGCCTTCCCTGTCCTGGCCCTTATGGCTGAGCCGGACCTCGCTTGTTTGCACAAGGATCGGGGCAATTAGAGACAGTGGGCCCCTCAAGGGACAGAGAGAAGGAGCTTCCTGAATGCCTGTCGGACAGCCTGAGTCACAGAGGAGATGGGATTTTCTTTGGGACTGGTCAGTAGGTAGCGCCGGGGAGGGAGAGAGCTCCCATGACAGGGGAAGGAGAGATGCGACATCTTGTTCAGGGGAGAGCCAGGGAGCAAGCGACCACGAGGGTATGAGAATGGAGACAGAGGTTTCTGAATGGGAACCTAACGTCAACGGGAGCCAGCAGAGTATGAATGGAGTGCGGTGGGCAACCCTTACAGGACTCCAAACCTAGACATTAAAAAGCATTCTACTTCACAAAAGGTCCATTTTTCTCTCCCTATAGTACAGATTTGGTTTTTCGGGATAAATTATTCTTGGTTCCAAGCCTATGTTTTTTGATTTCTTAACCTACATCTCAAGTTCTCCTCTCCTTTATGGTGCTGGCTGCTAAATCTCCTATGATCTTGACTGGTTTTTTGATGTCTGAATTCTTTTTCTAGATTCTTTTCTTGAATTTCTTTTTCTATTTTTATAGTATTTTTTCGGTGACTTGAAAATACTGAACTTAGGCTAATATTCCTAGGAGTATTCATTTTTGAGTTTCACTCAGAAAGTAACTGAGAGGGATTTCTTTCTACTTTTCCTTCTGAGAGATTTTGGCAGTTTTATGATTTCTTGAAATAAGAGGTTGGCTATTTTTTTTAAGGGATAGGGGGCTTGACTTTCAGATACAATGATTCTTAAATTAGTTCTCCTTGATCCATTTTTTTTTTAGGTTAATTGTTTTTTGCTTTGTATTGCTTGTATTTTCTTCTCTCTCTCTCTCTCTCTCTCTCTCTCTCTCTCTCTCTCTCTCTCTCTCTCTCTCTCTTTAATATTTCTTGCTGCCTCCAAGTCACTAGATTATATTTAGTCCATTCTAATTTTCAGAAAGCTTATTGTTTGTTCTTGGCTTCATACCTATTGTGCTTGATTCACTTTCTACTTTGTTCTACAATTCTACTTATTTTTTCCAATTTTTTCCCTCTTGTGCTTTCAGTTCATTTCTTTAAGAAATTTTTTTTAAACTTTTCAAAAGCACTTTTGTTGCATGTATTCACATTGAACTGTGCTCAAGTCATTTTTTTCTTTATCTCTGCTTGCAAAAGTTTTTGAATCATTTTCTTCTTCTAGTTTTAAGGGTCCTTAATACTATACCTGTTATTGTTTTGTTTTGTTTGGTAACAATGGGATTTCTTTTGTTCACTCATTTTTTGCCAGCCCACTTCCTAATTTTAGACTTTAAGGTTGGGCTTTTTTGAAGGGAATGTTCTGCTTTCTTGGGGTATTGAGTGTTATTCCAAATTCTTGGGTTACAGTAAGGGTAGGAATGTATAAGTTTTTACTACCACCAAAGAGGTATGAAAGATTCTGAGGTCTGAAAATTCCTAACTAATCAACACACCATGGGTTTACTCCATTTGGGGTTTGGGGGGACAAGTGCTAGGATTGGTTATTACCACCTGACTGTAAAGATCTGGTCCTGAGTGAAAGAACTGAAGGCTCCCCATTCTGCCCTGTTGATTCTGCTGAGAAACAGTGCTAGAAGCTGAAAAAAGACCCTATTCTCCATCTCTGGTCAGGACTTTTCAGTAAGATCAGAAGTAAAGCAAGAATGCCCACTAGTAGCACTACTACTTGATAAAGTATAATAAAAGCTAGATGTAGTAATAAGACATGAAAAATTCACTGAGAGAATTCACATGGGCCAACAAACAAAAATGACTGCGTTTTGCAAATAATGATGGTTTACTTAGAGAACCCTTGGGAGTCAACTAAAAATTAACTGCAGAAAGATAAAATACACATAAATCATCAGTTTAATAACAAAACCCAACTGTCAGAGATAACGAAATTCCATTGCAAACTAACTAAAGGTCAGTAAAATACTTGAGAGCCTACTAATTGGGACACGCATCAGAGCTCTTGTGAATACAAAAGCAAAATATTCTTCACAGAAATAAGAATTAGGTAATAATGAAGGAAAATTGTTTTGGTGAAAGAATCAATAAAATTAAAGTCAAAATCTGACCCAAATTAATTTACTTACTCAGCAACATACCAAATATCCAGAGAATTAAGTAGAGAATTAGAAAAATTGTTCTAGCAAAGGTTGAGAATTTCAAGGGAGATAAAGAAGAAAGAAGGGGGATGGGAGAGAAGAACGAAGATTCCAAGTACCAGAATGATTCAATGTATGCTACAAAGAAGAAACAAATCATAAGGACCATTTTGTACTGGTTACAAAATAAAGTCAATGAGGAGAGATTAAGTACATGGCATTCAAATAACCATGGGGGGATAAGAGGTTCAAAACATCTCAAATTGACTAGTGAAAGGAAAGTAAGGAAAATGTAGCTGTATAAAGTCAAGTCAGTCAGTAAGGGTCACTCCCCATTTTCAGTTGAGACTATGTAAACTTAAGCTGGACTTCTGATGGAGTTTAATATACGGATGTGAACCTTGTATCACCAGGCAGACATAGATAAGTTCTGCAGAGTCAACAATGTCCAAGGGTGGTCAAGTGAAGGCTCAGGAGTGGCTTTCAGGAGTGTGAGGCTCCTTTAATCAAACAAAAGACTTTCTACTAACTCTCCTACTACTCAAAGAATATAATTAGGGGTTTAAACTATATACCCTATGGTGTCAACTCACCCTCCCATGGAGAATTTGTCATATTTCTTCAATTCCTTCCACTAATAAACTTACTATATTAATGAGTTAAAGGAATATGAATATAGGCACGTCATGTATACTCTCTATTCTAAAGTCATCAATATTTTGTGACAAGGTCTTTTAGGAGAAAATAAACAATTATTTTATGTATGAAGACAAGAGTCTCTATTCTCAAGGAATATATACCTTGCAAATATATGAATCACTATAGGTGAGATTGATATCAAATCTCTCTAGAATCAACTCAATCTAATCATTTAAATTTATAACCTATTATCTAAATCCAACTGTATTTGTGTACATAAACATACACATGCGCACTCATACAAATACATATCTTTAGGTTTATATATTCTTTCATTTGTTTTAAACTATCGTATAAGAAGATTGCTAAAAATGATTCTATTTCCTTGAAATATTTCTGGCTTCTCATCTAAGTTACTCTTGAGTTGGAAAAAAAGCATGCAGTTTCTTTAATTTTCTTAAAATTGTTTTTTTGTTTATTCATTTGTGTTTATTTGTTCATTTATATTTAAGTTCAAAATTTCTTTTCTCTACCATCTCCTCTCCCAATCCTTGAAAAAATAAAGCAACGTATCAAATATACATGTGAAGTCATGCAATCCATGTTAACTTTTCATCATGAGACTTTTAAGATGGTCTTGGATCACTGTATTGATCATTGTGGCTAAATCTTTCACAGCTGATCATTTTGACATCACTGCTTTTACTGTAAACAGTGTTTTCCTGATTCTGCTCACTTCAGTTTGTAATAAAGGTTTTTAGGAACTTATCTTATTCAGCATTTCATTAAAAATCATATATCACAATTTGTTCAGCCATTCCCCAAGTGAGATATCCCCTCAATTTCTAATTCTTTGCCACCACAAAAAACAGATATATACACGTTTATATATATCCTTTAGTTAAAGGGTATAAAGTTAAAGTTTAATAACCCTTTTGGTATATTCCAAATTGTCCTCGAGAATGGCTGGACTATTTCACACTGCTCTAACAACTGGTGTGCCTATTTTTTACATCTCTAGCATTTATCATTTTCCTTTTCTGTCATTTTAGCAATCTGATAGGTTTGAGGCAGTAACCAAGAATTCTTTTAATTTATATTTCTGAATCAATAGTGACTTCAATTTTTTTTTATGTGCCTGTGTATATTTTTTATTTCTTCTGAAAACTGCCAAGTGGGGGATGGCTCTTAATTTTTTTTTTTTAATTTGGCACAGTTCCTTTTATATTTGAGAAATGAGAAATCTATTTTGAGAAATTATCATAGAAACATGCAGTATGTTTCCCAGTTCCTTGCTTTCCTTTTAGTTTTCACTATACTTGTTTTGTTTGTGCAAAAACTTTTAGCTGCCCCTTTACAGGTATTTCTGGTACAATAGTGAAAAAATAGTAGTGATAATGGACACTCTCACTTCACCATGTATTACAAAGGTTTCCAGTTAATTCCCATTACAGATGCTTACTCTGTATGTGTGTATGTGTGTGTGTGTGTGTGTGTGTGTGTGTGCACTTATGTACATATATATTGACACTTTAAGAAAAGATCAATTTATTTTTGTTTTCCAGCATTTTAATAGCTATGGGTGTTGTTTTTTTTTATCAAAAGCTTTTTCTTCAACTTTTGCTACTGTCATTCAATTTTTGTTGTTTTTGTTACTGTTATTCAATTATGCCCAGCCCACTACTATATAAATGATAGCATTTATTCATGGTATAAATCTCACCTACTCACAGTGTATGATCTTTGTGACACACTGTTATAATCTCCTTCATATTTTATTAAAAATAAATTCTTTGTATCAAATATTGAATTTAGTAGCCTCATACATTTCCCCCCCAATTTATACAGTATTAGAATTAATCATTCTTTCAATATTTAGTAGAAGTGACTTATAAATTAATTGGGTCCGGGGTTTTTTTCAGGGAGCTTATCTAGAGCTTATCCAATTTCTTTTTTCTAAGGTAAGGTTATTTAAGTATTTTCTTTCCTCTTCTATTAATCTGGGCAATTTATATTTTTATAAATAAATATATATATCCATTTCACTCCCTGTTGGTTTTATTGGCATAAAATTGGACAAAATAGCTCCTAATTATTTTAATTCCATCTTCATTAGTGGTGCATTCAACTCTTTTCATTTTTGATCCTTTTTAAAAATCAAATTAGCCCATGATTTGTCTGTTTTATTGGCTTCTTTGTAAAACCAGCTCCTATTATTACTTATTATTTCAATGGATATTTTACTTTCTTTACTTTTAATCTCCCTTTGATTTTCAGGACTTCTGTTTTAGTGCTTATCTGGCTGGGGATTTTTAATTTGTTCTTTTTTTCTCTTTTTGTTGAATGCTCAGGTCACTAATCTGCCTTTTCTCCTTTTTACTGATGCATGCATTCCTCTACAATCCACGGCCACTGCTACCTCCTTCAATGAAATTGTTGATGATTTCTATTTTTTGTTCTCTGACTTTAGGATTTGGATTATTTAGTTTCCAATTAATTTTTATTTCTATTTTTTGTTCTTTGACTTATTCTTTAAGATTGGATTTCTTAGTTTCCAATTCATTTTAAATCTATGCTTGCATGGCCCTTTATTAAATATAATTATAACTGCATTATAATCCCTAAGAGGGAGAGGGGAATTTAATATTTTTGCTACTCTGCATTTGGTTGTGAGGTTTTTATGCCCTAATATATGATCAATTTTTGTACATTTATAGCTGAGAAAAAGCTACAGTCCTTTCTATTCCCATTCAATTTTCTGCAGAGCCCTATCATAGCTAACTTTTCTAAAATTCTATTCACCTCTTTAACTTCTTTCACATTTACTTTATGGTTAAATTTATCTAGGTCTGAGAGAGAAAAGCTGAGGTCCCCCCCACCACAAGAGCTATGCTGTCTATTTTTTCCCTGTAACTCATTTAATTTTTCCTTTACAAATGTGGATGCCATTTGGTGCATATGTTTAGTACTGATTTTACTTCACTGTCTACACCGTCTTTTGCACAAATGTTAATTTCCTTGAGAATTTTTTTTAAGGAGATCTAGCTTTGCTCTTCCTTTGTCTAAGATCACGACTGCTCCCCTTGCTTTCTTAACCTCAGCTGAAACATGATAAATTCTAGCTCCCTTTTTTTAAACCGAATCTTGTTGTTTCAAGGGTATTTTTTGTAAATGACATGCTGTTAGATTCTGGTTTCCAATCCATTCTTCTGTCAGCTTGTTTTAAGCGCCAGTTCACTCCTTTAGTTTGCTTTCTGAACAAAACATAGATTTGTAAATGTTCCTGAAATATCTTTGCACTCTAAGATTCTGTGATCCCTCTAACTCTGGAAATACCAGTGGGTTTTTTCTATAATAAACAGTGTATGACATCTTCAACCTAATAAAAAGTCCAAGTATTTTCTTTTCTAAAAATGGACAGCACTTTACAGATATTTTTATAAATTCTACTTCTAAAAGGATGTGCAAACCCCATTTTCTGAAATAATAATTCTGTCTAAAAAATAAAATTCTTATTTTTTCAAACATATTCTTATCCTTCCTCCCCCATCAGCTGTTCTTTTTATTAAAAAAAAAAAAAAAAAAAATCTGACCAAGTCAAATAGTAGTACCTTCCTCCTATCTGATATAACAAATTCCCCAAATCTGCAAAGATGGAAAAAAGGTTCATTTTCTCCAATCTTCAGGGCCAAGCTTCAACATTCCAGATAGCATTCAGCTTTGCTAAACCTCATTTCTAGCCCCGCAGATCGGCTCAATTCTATGTTAATGTGCAGGAAACAATCTTTTAGGGCTTGGAGGCTACTTGCCCTTTGCCCTTTGCTCTCCCTTCCCCATCATTTCTAGTAATAGACATCTGGAATGGATGCCCTTTAGTTAGTACATCCACAGGTGACCGTTATGTGGTTATAAATCAGGAATAATACTCTCCTGATTTATTAGACTTGTCAATTATAAAGCAGAAAATAATTTTAAAGAGTAATCAATTAGTCTAAAAGGAACACTGTATATTTGAGACAGATTTTATGTTTCTGAAACACATAACGAGGGGAAAAAAAATCCCAGGCCATTTCTTGAAGATATGACTGATTCTAAAAACAGATGTGATCATCGTGTCACTCAGATGCTAAGGCAGGGCTTTTAATGGCAAATTAAAGACTTTCGATTTTAATTTGAGGGCATGGGGAAGATTCACAAAATACGGGGACACGGGGAAGATCATTTAAGAACCCGTGGGGAGGGCAAACCCGAGGAGAGAAGGCTGCAGGCAATGAGACCCATTAGAAGACGACCCTCTCAGGCCTGAAGAGGGGATGGATTAAGATACCGTGAAGCAAAAAGCAAAGAGATGGGAGGCGCAGGAAAGTGATAAGACAAAGTCACCGCCCAGAAAAGTGAGGGGGACACATGCGATCAGAACGGAAGCTTTTTTCAGTCCTCTGAGCTCCCAGCTGAAGGAGGAGCAGAGTGGATGCATTTGGGAAGCACCGATTGTCTCACTCTTGCATTTCATACAGTTGCCAACAAGGTCCATCCCAATCCCGATGGTGACTCACCCCAAGGGCAATGGAGGAATATGGGACAGATGAGGCTTTAGGGCCTCCGGCAATGTGAAAAAGGAGCATGAAAAAAAACGGCCCAAAGAGACAACACCAGGACAGGAGAAAGCCCGGTCTGTAAGAAGCACCGATGGAAGCCCTCAGTAATCTGGGCAGACAAGAGTCCCTCTGGGTGTAACCTGTACCAGCAGTAGGGGGTCGCTCGTCCTCTTCCCCCATCCTGTTTCCTCCTGGGCCTTACCCTGAGGTACTCTAAGGAGAGATGTGTATACTTCTCTCAGAGTCTTACACAGAGCAGGTGATCCATGTGCATTTGACAAATGAATGGCCAAAGATATTAAAGTTACCCTTGGCATAAAATGAGTAATTTTAACTCTCTCTTTGTTCAACTCATTACCCTTTGAGAGTCCAATCATTTAAGTTTAGTTCCATTTTAAAAGAATGTGAAAGCTCTTTACGAAAATGTTTAACATTGAGGGGCAACACCGTGAGGTCCCCATTATTGGGAACTTTCAGCAAGAGAATCCCCTCCAACACCTCCGAGTACCTGTCGTGAGCACTTGGAGGCGACCGGCTCGCCAGCCAGCAGATGGCAGAGGCAAGCCCGGAACCTGGCTGTTCCGGAAGCAGAAGCCCACCAGAAGACAATGGAGGGTAGTCTAAGGCCAGAGCACCGCCTCGCCACGGGGTGAAGCTGCCCGGCTCCTTCCACGAGCTTTTCCCAACGCTCTCTCACTGGGCCCTTCCTGACAAGCGGGCGAGGGAGGCACACCTCGGACAGCGAAGCGTGGGGACGTGGCCCGGAAAGCAGCACTCACCCTCCAGGAAGCCAAGGGCGAGCGTCCCCCGGCGGAGGGCAACTAGCGAGCTAGAAGATCCTGGCTGGTTCCTAATGGGACAATCCCTTTTCTTCTGGAAACATCTCCCTGCAATACCCCAGCTCACGTGACTGTAAATGGCAAGAGTGACTCCTGGTTGCCTCCCTGAGAGTTACTGAATGTCACCTTCTGGAAAAGATCTATGACACTATTTAAATACCTGACCAAAAACACTCAGAGATTCGGTAATTGGGAGGTTATGTGTTTCTGAGACATAGCTCTCATTTTCACAGACACTAAAAAGAGAAGATCAACTTAATGGTGCAAAACTTTTGAATTGATGAAGAAATTGACATTTGTTTTATGAAGATACTCTAGTACAAAATGGCCTTATTTGCAAAGCTCACTGAATTTCCAATGATTGAAACCATTTGCCTTGAGTCATGCATTGTTCCTTCCATTTAAATGCCAGCGAAATTGGGTTCACTGACAACCGCCGGGCTGGCCGACAAGGCGGGGCGGCCGTCCCCCGGGTTTTCTCAGAAAGCACGGGGAGCCAATTCCCCGCATTCTGGAAACATCGCTCAGTCAAGCGAAAACACTTACCCATGAAACTTTCTTACCGCCGGCTCCCTGCTGTTCCAAGAGGCCTGGAGATGCCGACCTGAACAGAGAGGTCACGTGGGACGAGGGGAGAAAACAGCACCCAAACAGAGGCCGGCCCGGGTGGAGTTCAAGGAGCGGACCGAGGGTCACCGGTAAGACTAATCAAGAGACCAAGTCACCGACAAGGTGTGGACTGTGGCCCCGATCTGGGGAAACAAGTGACCTAAGTGTCCAAAAACGAACGTTAGTTCCCCCAGGAGGGGCAGGTAAACGGCACGACTGGTGCCCTGTTCTAATGAACACGTAAATGAAGAGAAATCGGAGAAGAGCACTCACAACTGCAGAAGAGAGGGGTATTTTGGCTTAATTTCTTTAAGCAGCTACCTGGTACAGGACAATTTCTTTTTTTCTTTTTTTCTCCTGAGGCTGGGGTTAAGTGACTTGCCCAGGCTCACACAGCCAGGAATGTTAAGTGTCTGAGGTCAGATTTGAACTCGGGTCCTCCTGAATTCAGGGCTGGGGCTCTGTCCACTGCGCCCCCTAGCTGCCCCCGGTACAGGACAATTTCAGACTAGATTAGAGAAAGGCAAGTCAGAGCATGAGACTGTCCCGAACAGTATTCCCTACCGCGCACCAAATGATGGGAATGCTTGGAGCCTTGGGGGCACAACATCTTCTCCTTTGGTTCCTCTAAAGGCCATTCCAATCCAATTGCTCTGAAAACGAAATCATGGGTCTAGATCTTTCAGAAGAAAAGAGAGGAGTTTTTGGAAGATAAATATTATTGGAGAACGAGCTCAGATGCTTGTACTTTGTGCTCACAGGTGGTGCTCTGAGGAGGGGGCCCATGGAGCAGCGGGAGGAGGCCCATTTTACAGATTCTAAGGCTGAGAGAGGAACTCCACAGACGGCCCAGTCCAATGACTGCTCCCAAAGCTGCTGGTCGGTGCCGATCAGCATGGCCCAATCCAGACCAGGGGTCCCTGCCCTCCTCCACCATTGCCAGTCTCCATGGCTTCAGCGGGCAGCTCGCCCCACGGGGCCCACGGCAAGGTAGCAGCAAAAGCGAAGGCAGATTTCCCAATGGAGGCCAAAATACCGAGCAACGTCCTCGTTGTTGAGCCACAGCTGTAGCCCAGACAAAGGGCAAGAAGGCCCGAGATCTGCCAGGAGCCGCAGCAGAAATTCGGAGGCAGGCGGGAGACCTCTGATGGGCGCTGAGGGAACAAGGCCTCTCCGTGGAAGCCTGTCGATGGCGGCAGGGGGAGGGGGCACTTGAGATAAAGGAGAACCCGCGGCGTTTCTGGCGTGGCTATGTTGGCTGTGCCAGAGGAGGGCCTCCCCCCAAGAGCTTTGCCTTCCAGACAGTCCAGAGCAGGCTGGGGGGCCCCGAGGCGGCAGCGAGGCTCTGGTCAGCAGGAGGCGGGACGGCTGCTGCCACTGGGAAGCGGAGGACGTGTGGTCAGGCCCTTCCCACCACTACGACACCATCCAAGATGAGCCCATTTCTTCTGTAGACTCCTGGGTAAACCATGACTCCTCGGACGGAGCCACCAGCTCTCGGACTGGCTGCAGATGGCCCCTGACAGGCTGGTTGGGACCAGGCAGGGCGCTCTCCGGCTCCCTTCCCCTAGCAGGAAGCTTCTCCCCAGCCTCAGACTCCCCTGAGCAATAGCAGGGATCCAGCGGCTTCTTCCCCGGGCTCCGGGTCCTGCCATCAGGCTCACCACGCGCTCCCCGTCGTGACCAGGACTGCTCTCAGAGAGCAGCCACACTGCCAAGGGCCCGTATCATCCCTGCCCGGCCAGGGTGACACAGGTCACCCTCCAGAGGACACGCCCCAGCTCCGTACATGGGAGCTCTGGGATGGTGCTGTCAGTCCCTGATTGGATTAAAAAGGCCCTCAAGAGCCCTTTAGTTCAACCCATTCTACAGAGAGAAATGGAGCTGACTGAGGAGGACCCGAGGTCCTCCTTTCCACTCCAAGTGAAATCCCCCAATCTGCTTCAACTATCCCCCAAAGCTTTAAATTAACAGACTGAAAAAGACCGAGCCTCAAAAGGGACCAAAAGGTGAACTCTGTCCCCAGTGACAAGAACCGTGAGCAGCTCAAAGCCCGCCACCAAAAACGTCAAAAATGTCGGTCGGTCCTCGCGGCCGGGGCGGCCCGCTCCCCATTCTGCTGACCTCACCTGTGCACAGGCCTGGTTGGCTACTCAGGTATTGGACCTTCCTTCCGAGAATTGCCATGTCAGCTGGTGGGTGGGCCTGGGCCCAGGAGGTGGAAGGGGGCGTGGCCCCTGAGGAAGGAGGCGTGTCCCACAGGTGCTGGATCTCAGGCGGCAGCACTGACCCGGGTGTCTCCCTTCTGCAGATCCTCCTGTCCAGGCTCAGTGGGCTGGGCTCGGGGCAATCCCGGAGGAGAGAAAAGATAAATGGCCAGCTTTGCCAGAGGTGAAAAAAGAAGGATGTGGAGAGAAGTGGAGAGAGAGAGAGATGTAGAGAGAGGCAGAATTGGAGAGAAAGGTGGAGATGGAGAGGGAGAGAGGGAGAGACACCGGCTCCCGCCTCCTGCGGACCCCTCTGAGATGGCCAATAACCAGGGCCGCCTGGCCCCTTGACACCAGCTTGTCCCCACGTCTATCCGGGGAGGATGGCTATGTATGGCCCTGGCAATGGGTAGCCTCTGGGTCCCCCAGAAAGGCCCTTATGCTGGCCCCTGGGGATTGTGCTCAGTGCACGGGTCATTAGCCAGAGGGAGGAGGGGGGGGTCACCTTTCTTTTGCTCCCACTTTCTACACAGTCACGTGCAGTAAAAGCTGCCATCTTTGCCAGGGGAGCGAGTGTCCGGCACAATCGGTCCCGACAAGCGTCCATCTGCTCGAGGCTGTCCATGCCTCCAGATTTCTGGACTCGTAGAAGCGGCCTCTAGAATTCCCCAAGACTTTTAGACTGAGTATTCTGTGGATGGAAAACGCACCGTGGTCCAACCCAGCCCTCCAGGACCCTCATTCTTAGGGGCAGGAGTCCCGCCTCCCATGTCATCTGCCATAATCCCAGGCCAGCTGGTGACGTGGCGAAGCAGCGGCGCTCGGAACTGGCTCTTCCACCTCGAACTCAGCGCTCTTCGGCCAGGATAACGACGATGATCGGCTCCTCCGATACAGATCGGTTTTTCTCACTGGCTGTGGTCCAGCTGGATGTATTGCCTTCCAAGGCCCAGTCCACACTGGGGTAGCTCCCGGTACGAGGCAGGGCTTCTTGCCCACACCTCCTGGCTTGTCATCCTCCTTCCACCTGCCGTGGCTCCTCTCCTCCCCGGCTTTCCCCGCTGATCGCCCCGGCCTTCCTCAGGGTCCAAAGCTGCTGCCATGCCCCAGATGTGCAGCCCCTTCTTCTGGGAGCTCGAGCGCTCACACAGACCAGGATTCCTTGGGGCATGTGACTGGTCTACACTGATTCTCTATCATCTTCTCGCCCGCCGCAGTGAACAAAACTCCTCTAAGATGGTGCAGTGGGTAGAGCACCATCCCTGAAGAAGGACCTGAGTTCAAATCTGGCCTCAGACAAGGGACCAGGGACAAGGACGTAGAGATGTCAGAGAACTGGGGAGGGGGGCTACCCCTCAAGCTCCACCCTAAGAGCTTCCCGGTGACACTGCCAGAAGGAGCCCAGCAGACCCTGCCAGTTAGGAGGAAGTCCGCAGGACAGAGCGGGGACCAGGCAGGGCTGGGGGCTGTTCCCACCCTGCCGAGAAGGCAAAGGAGAACTGAGGGAAGAAGAGCATGGCTGGCTGCCAGGGGCCGCACTCCGTGCACATGGCTGCACCGGGCAATGACAAATGCCCACAACCAAGCTCAGAAGGGATGTCAGGGTCACGCCAACCTGGTCCAAACGGCTTTAAACTGAAGAGGGCGGGAGGAAACAAAGGAGCTGAACCTCCCAGGGAACCACCGCGCTGCCCGAGGAACAGCGGCACGACAGCCCGCATCCCGGGGATGGCCCGCCCCCGCCACCAGGAGACTCAGGAAACTCTCTCCTCAATCTGACGCTCCCTAAGAGAGGAATGGATTTCTGGAGTGAGAATGAGGAAGCTCCCTTGGAGAGGAGGCGACAGAAAGCTAAACTGAGCGCGGCGAAAGGGATCGTGCAAGAAAACCTGCCCAAGAGCGATGGGGAGAGGGCAAGTCCGCGCTCTGAAGAAACAAGGATTCCCTCAGGACAAAGAAGTGGCCGGACAGTCCGAGCAGAAGGCCCGCCCCAGAGGATGGACCGAAGGACGGGCAAGCTGGGCTGGCAGAGCGAGGCTGAGGCTGGCTGGGAATGGGCCTCCTGAGGAGAGATCCCCCCAGCTCCCGGGAGACAAACGCTCCTAAGAAATGCGAGAAACGGGCTCCATTTTCTATCTGAGAATGTGCGCGAGTAACAAGTGCACGCGTGCCGGTCCCAAGACACCCTGACGACCTCTGACTGATGGACTCTGGCCCTCTCCCCCTCCCCCCTCTTCCCCGTCTGGGGCTGCCCAGGGCCCAGCATGTGACCATCTGTCACCAGACAAATCTTTTTATTCTACTTTGATCTAATTCTCTGTGCAAGAAGCAGCCAGGTGCCCACGAGGCAGAGTTCTGAGCCTCGGACCCTCAGTCACCGGTGCCCCCTTCTCTCCCCACAACTCTTCCAACTGCCAGGAATCCATGAAACTGTAGAGAAAGTTGAGAAAGTGCCCTGCAAACCTCCCGGGCCAAGCCGGGCCGGCCCCTCCTGCTCTCACAGTGCGCTGGCCGCCTCCCAGTCCCACTCTGGCTCCCGGGGCCCCCAAAGGGCAGAGGGCCTCCCGGCGAGGAGCTGCTTCTCCCCACGTCCCGGGGCCAGCGTGTGTCCGAGGCAGCGCGGGCACCCAGGGCCATGTGGCTCTGAGTGGGCGCCGACAGGGAGCAAGCAGCACTGAGAGAGCCCGAGGGGGGGGATGCCAGGGAAGACAGCGAGAAGGGAGCCGGTCAGAACGGCCGGGTCAGCGCCACTGGGCTGGAGAGCGCGTGCAGGGAACAGGGTGGAGCAAGTCGGAAAAGCCGGGAAAGGCTGCAGGCGGGACCCCCAGGGGCTGCCCAAGGGGATCCTTGCAGGGAGGGTGGGAGAGGTCCAGTCAATGATGGATCTCTCTCGGATCCCAGGGAGCCGTCCCCAGCTGCCCCGCGGCTCTCGGGGCCGCCTGGCCCCAGGCCTGCCCGCCTGCCTCCCGACACTGTGGGTGCCCCCTGCTCCCTTCCCAGAGGTCTCTGGAGCTCACTGCCCCTGGGGATGTTCCATCAAACTTTTAGTCAGAGAGACGCTTCAGGGGAGGAGCCTGACCTGCTGTGCCTCTACTGCCATACAAGTGTTCACTGAGTGCCGGCTCTGCCAGGCACTGGACGCCAGGGGCCGGGAAGGGAGCAGCCCCGGGGGCTCGTGTTCCCTTAGGGAGAGGCAGGAAGCGCGCACCTTGGGCAAGGGGAGCCAGGGAGCAACTGAAAGCTGGCAGCGGAACCGGCCCAAGGAAGGCACGACAAATGCCAAAGGCGGCCAGGGCTGCCCCTAGTTAATGGCCACAAGGCAGACCCTCCCTCACTCAAATCCCTCTTGGGCTGTTTGCCAAGCACGGAAATCTAGCCTGGGAGCAGTGGGGACTCCAGTGGAAACAACGTAAGTTGTTTTAAGAGTTAAAAAAGGGCCTGGAGATCCCCAACATTGAAGCAAAACCAAAGAAGGAACTTTCTCCTCCTCGGGCTGCCTTGCTCTCCCTCCTTTTTCCCCTTCCTCCCCCTCTTTCCCTCACTCTTCTCTCCCCTTCCTCCTCTTTTCCCCTTTCTCTCTTCCTGTCCCCCCTTTTCGCCTCCTTCCCTCACTCTTCCTCCTTTTCCTCTCCCTTCCCTCTCTCCCTCCCTTCTCCTTTCCTTCCCTTCCCTCCCTCCCCTTCTTTTTCTCCTCCCTCCTCTCTCCCCTCCCTCTCCCTCTCTTTTCCCTTCTCTTTTTTCTCCCTCCTCTCCCCCTCCAAGGCTAAAGCCGCTCTCTTCAGCGCTGTTCTAGACTACTTAAAGTCAAATCCAAATCTGGAGCAATGGACGCAGCCCCTTCCTAGCTCTGAGAAATCCGGGCCAGCAGCACACTCTGCGCTTCCCATGAACAAAAAGAGCACAAAAGCCCTCCCAGAATCCCCCAAAGGGCTGCGCTCACAGGACTCTCCCTGGTCCCTGGGCAGCGAGGGACACCACGATGAGGGAAGAACGGTCCAGATCGCCGTCATGGCGCAAGCGCCCAGTCAGGGCTCCCTCACCAGAGACGGGCAGGGGACAGCCACCCAAAAGTGAAGCCAGTGGCCACTTCCCGGTACTACGACGGGGACTTCATAAGACCTCTGGCACAATGGCCGAGCCTGGGATGGCCCACAGACACCCCTTTCCACTGCCCCGGTGACTGCACTGTCCAAGTCCCGCGCAACAGCCCTGCCACCCGAGGGCAATGATGGCTCAGGGCCCTGCGTCGGCTCTGGGCCAAAGGCAGGGCTAGAAGCCAGAGGACAAGCTGCCCGTTGCGGCTTCCATTCCTGGAGCCCCACGTGCCACCGGGCCTCCCTCTGGCCCTCAGAGCAGCCACGGGGACTCCCAGTTGGGTTCCTCCCTAGTTCTATGACTGCTCAGGAAGCAAAGGTTCCCACCCCGGGCCGCCCTCAGGCCACCATTGCTCTCCCAGCCTCCGCTCACTTTCCTCCTCCTTCCCCAAGACCACGACTACTCTGCTCTGGCGACGGCCAGCAGGGCTCCCGACAAAGTGTCCGAGCTGCCGCGTGGACGGGAGCCACCGGGCGGGCGCAGGGAGCCCCAAGGTCTGACTTCTCATCCCTGGTCTCAGGACCTTCCCTGACAACAACACTGTAAGGAGGCTGGGCAGGAAGTGCAAGGATTCCCCCCGTTTTGGAGACTCCAGCAGGGGGGCAGGACGGAAGGGGCAAGCCCTGACTTAGCGCTGGGACGTGGCTAAAGCACTTCACGGAGACTGGCCCGTCTGGGCCCACACATGCTTTGTGAGGTTGTCCTTGTCCCCACTTTACAGGTGAGGAAACTGAGGCTGAGAGGCAAGCCAGACAGCGAGGTGTGATAAGACCAACATCACGTCCAGCCAGTGCCTTCCCACAGTGCCAAACTGCCAGAGAGGCAACGGGCAGACCCACCACGGGGGGAGAAGAAAGGGGCCGCTCACCCAGAGTGCCCCTCGGCTGGCAGGTCCCTGACAGAAAGGGGAAGAGGGAAAGAACTGAGAACAAAAACAAAGGTCCTTCCAGGCCACTTTTTCAGCTTTCTTTGTTTCAGAAGAAAGAAGCATTAACACATGTCTGTGGTGTGTGTGAGCAGGGCTGGGGAGGGCCCTGGGAGCGCCCCCCTCCCGAGCACTGCCCGGGGCCAGGCCTACCTCACGAGGTTCTCGTTGTCGCCCGTGCCCTTGCAGGTGGCGCACTCGGTCCGCAGGTCCTCGGCCTTGGGCTTCTTCTGGAGCACCGACTGCCGCTGCCGCCGCTCCCGAGGAACTCTTTCCTGCCACAGCGAGGGAAGAAGAAGAAAGGGAAGGACGCCTTTAGCTGGAGGCCACGAGGCGGCTTTCTACAATTGTGTCCCGCGGCAGGAAAAGGGGAAAGGCGGGCTCCCTAACCTCAGGCTTCTCTTCTTCAGGAACGAAGCTTCTCTTGCGGCCTCTGGCTCTCTGGAAGGAAAAGCAGGCACGTCAGCACGCTGGCACTCTCCTAGGTCCCCCAGAGCGCCCAGGGGTGCACCCCCCACTCCCTCAACCACACTCTGTTGGCCAAAGGTCAGTTTTAAAACCGGACAAGTGTGGGACCCCCGTGAGACTTCCCATGCCCTTGGGCACAAAGTGACTGTGATTTCAGCCAAGCAGCCATCAGGAGCCTCCTCTGAGCCTGGCACTGGGCGCAGAAGCCGACGCCACCGGCCCGGCCCAACTGCAGTCTGCACGACTCAATGGAGGGGCTTCGGGCTCTCTGTACAAGAAGGTCTGGATTTCTCCTGGGCTGTCAAAGTGGGGAGGATTATGGGGCAGCCAGGAGAGACAACTGGGGGCCAGAGTTCAGCCTCGGCCCCTTCCTAGCACTTCACCCCAAATGCCTCCAAGAGAACAAGGAAAAACAAAATAGGGGGGCCTGCCAAAGCAGAGTAGTTTTCCAGAAAACAGACCCCCTTTTTTTTTTAAACAGAGCACCAGCCCCGGCTGACTCTTGGGTCACCAAAAGCCCTGCAGGCCCCTGCTCCAGACCCCCCACAGGGCATCTAGCTGCAGAAGACAAACTGCAGCCACCACGCCCCTTCCCAGAGACGTTGCCCATGAGCACGTCTGTGAAGATTCTCCGGGATGGCCAGAGAACAGGGTCCTTGGTGCTCATTTTCACAGACGAGGAAGCCGAGGCCCAGTGGGATCCAGTTCCCAGCTTGTCCTCTGCCCTTCCCCTCTGGGGCAGCTCCCACTGGACCGCGTGCTTCCTGAGGGCAATGACTGACTGTGTCCATCAGAATCCCGGAGCTCGTCACAGCAGCGAGCACAGTGAGTGCTGAGCTGACTCACAGGCTAAGCCCGTTTCCCCCAAAGCCCGGCCCTTTCTGAGAGCTCCCTCCTCAGAGAGGAGGACGTCTTACTTAATCCTAGGGCAATAGCCTTCCTAAATCTGAGTCCTCCCCTAGTGCCCGGGGCTCCTCTCCAAGCTGACAGCTAGCTTGACGACGGTTCTTATCCCTCCGCTCCACGGGACTCCTGAACCCCGGAGCTGGCAGTGCAGGTCCGGAAGGTCGGCACCAGAACCTGTGTGTTATGTGCTTCTGACTCACACTGAAGATCACGGGAGGCAGATAGGTCTCATGGAACTTCATATTCCAAGGCTGGGAACGCCGCCTCCCAGGAGCAGAGACGAGTGCCGAAGCCTGGAGTGACCTGGCTTTCCTCTCCAGCCCTCAAAGGCCATGAAGGACCACTGCTCCCGGGGCCCCGCCTTCTCCTGGCCCATCAGTCAGGTGTAGCCATACCGAGAGCCTCTGGGGCTGGGCTGTAGCGGCAGGAGGCCTCCTCCATCCAACTGATACTTCAGTGTGGAGAAGCTTCGCCATCCTCAAGGTTAACAAGGGGAATGACGGCCAAGCCCGGAGACCAGAGGCGAGCTCCGGAAGCTCACGTGGGCCGGAGGGGTCACGGGCTTGAGAGGCAGGCTGGCTGCTGGTCAGCAGAGGGGCCCGGCGCGCTCCTCCCGCCACAGACACTTGCCCCACAGAAAATGGCAGCCGTGTTTTTTGGTGAGTCATGCAAGGATTGACGGCAAACCACAAAATGAAGCTCTCGAAACAATTCAGAAGAAAAATGGAAGCCACTTAAATCGAGTGTGAATAAAATGCCATCTGTTTCTTTCTGGTGGCTACTCAAAGGCAGCAGATGGAATGGTTAGCACCCAACTAACAACCATTGCAGGCCTGCCAACTGGCTCGGGGGGTTTTGTTTTCTAACTTAATTTATGCTAACAGTGTCAAGGAAAATACTGAAATGAAAGGAAATAAAACCAATTTCCACCAAAAGCTACCTACTGAGAATTCAGACGGGAGAATGGAGCCAAACACCTGCACAAATCCGGCAGCCCCGCTCTGCCCTGAAACACGGATATGGGCCGTGACATCTCGGACAGAGCAGCTCACGTGGAAACTTTCCCGCAGGGCGCAGGAGAAGATCGGGGGGTCTCTAGCTCTTTAAGAAGCACTTTTTTTTTTTTTTAAATAGAGACGGCTCACCAAAGGGGCTTTGTGGTGGGCTTTTTGTGTCCCAGAAGAACAAGGAGCGCTTGAAAAAGCCCACAAAAGCATCGAGGGAGGATGGTTCTAAGCCACTAAGCTCAATGTGCAGGCCAAGACTAGTGTACTAATGGATGATGCATTTGGGGGCGCTAACAGCTGCCCTAAAAGTCCTTAACAGGTTTCGGAGCATCCCAACACCCAGCAAGAGGGAGCAGGGCATTTTCCAGCCAAAGACAACTTAGAAGCTTGTCAGAGAAGGCAGCAGCGGGGTGCGAGTCCAACACGGGCCACATGGTGTGGGCCACGCAGCAAAGCCCCGCCCCCAGCTAAGCAGCGCTCCGTGGCTTCAGCCCACAGATCTTGCAGCCACAGTGGGGCAGGAAAGGGGGCTTGTGATCAGATCCCCAGAAGGAGCTCTGAAAAACCCGGCACCCTGGAACAGGGAGCAAAGCCGAGTCAGACCACAGAAAAGGATTCTGGCTGTAGAAGGTTGCTACGGTGACAAGGAGGATCAAAACACACATCAGAAGAAGGCAACCAAGCCAAAGCTCCTCCATCCAAAGCTTCCAGGAAAAAGAAGAATCGGGCTCAGGCCATGGAACGGCTCAAAAGGGACTTTGAAAATCAAGTAAGAGAGATGGAGGGAAAGTTGGGAAGAGACCTGAGAGAGGTGCAAAGGAACACAAAGACCTAACGAGGAGGAGAAGAATGTCTTAAAAAGCAAAACTGGCCAAACGGGAAAGGAGGTCTGCCTGAAAGTCACAATCGAAAAATAGAGCCCGGACGTTGTCTTTCAAGAAATTGTCAAGGAAAACTGTTCTATTATTCTAGAATCAGAGGGCAAATTGAAAATGGAAAGACTCCAACAATCACCTCCTGAAAGAAATCCCAAGATGAACACTCCCAGGAGTATCACAGACAAATCCAGAAACTTCCAGGTCAAGGAGAAAATAGTGCAAACATCCAAAAAGAGACAAGTGACGTATACGTTGCCTCCTTAGCAACATGGATGCATTCCGCTTTCAACAAAAAATAAAAGCAACTGAAGCCTCCAAATAACACAGATGCAGCAGCTTCTACACTAAAGGACTAGAAGGCCTGAAATATGATATTCTGGAGAGCAATGGACCAAGAATCGCCTGCCCAGCAAAAGTGAGTGTAATCCTTCAGAGGAAAAGGTGGATATTCAGGAAATAAGAGGATTTTCAAGCATTCGTGACGAAAAGACCAGAGCTGAACAGCAAATCTGATTTTCAACTACAGGACTCTGGAGAAGCATAAAAAGGTAACTGGGAAAGCAACATCATAAGGGACTTAATCATAAGGTTTATCTGTTTATAATTCTACATGGGAGATGATACTTAGAACTCATTACAACTTCCTCATTATTATGGCAGTTAGAAGCAGGATGTAGAAATAAAGGGCACAGGTGTGAGCTGAATATGAAGAGATAATACCTAAATACTTTTAAAAATACCTTAAAAAATGATGAAATTATGGGTTGAGAGAGGAAAGTATTGGGAGAAAGGAAAAGGGAGACGTGGAATGGTGTAAATTATCATCAAAAGAGGCAAGAAGCTTTTTTTTTTTTTTTAAAGAGGCGAAGAGGAAGAGGAGTGGGGGATGAGTGAACTTTATTCTCATCACAATTGGCTCAAAGAGGAAGGAACATACACACTCAACATGGGTACAGAAATCTGTCTATACCCGCAGCAAAGTAGGAGGGGAATGGGATATGGGAAGGAGGGAGGGTGATAAGAGAGGACTAACAGGGTAAAGGGAGTGAAAGAATAGAATAAGGGAGGAATGAGTAATTGTAAAAAGAAATTTGAAGCAAGTTTCTCTGATCCAGGTTTCATTTCTTAAAAACAAAGAGAACCAAGTCAAATTTACAAAAAATAAGAGCCACGTCCCCGTTGATAAATGATCAAAAGATATTATCTATGTCCAAAGAGCTATAAACTCATTTTTTTAAGCTAACAATATCACTACTAGGTATGAATATCAAGAGCTTTTTAAAAAAAAAAAAAAAAAAAAAGGAAAAGGACTCATATGAGAAAAAAAAAAGTATTTATAGTAACTCTCTTTGAGGGCAAAAAGTTAGAAGTCGAGGGGATGCCCATCAATTGGGGAATGGCTGAATATGTGGTATGTAAATGTCATGGAATATTATTGTTTTATGGGAAATGATGAGTAGAATGTTCTCAGAAGAAAAAAAAACAAACTGGAAAGTCCTCTATGAACTCAAGGAAAGGGAAATGTGCTGTATACAAAATAAATGCAATGTTGGGGGATGACCGGCTGTGAATGACTTGCCTATTTTTAGCAGTGAAACCACTGACAAGTACGCTGAAGGACTTATGATGAAAAATCCTCTCTCTACCCAGAGAAGGAATTGTCTGGCTACAGACTGCAGCACACTTGGTCTGGAGGGCTTTTTGATTTTGATTCTTGACTTTAGGATAGAAGACCTAGATTTTCTTTCACAACATGACTTTTATGGAATGTTTTGCATAACTTCACATGTGGATTCTTAATGGGAACTTGGAGTGCAGATAAGGGAATCTGTTTTTAAACAAATGTTTTAAATGTAGCTGGGGGAAACTATCAAATAAATAAATTTTTAAAAGAAGAAGCAGCAGAAATTCTAGAAAGTCCTATGGGGCCCAAACAGCGGTGCGCTGGTAAATGTTTTAACAATCAGCTTTAGGGAGGAGGAGAGAAAATATACACAGGACACACATTTAAGTGGAATTTGTATCATTCACATTTTTCTCCAACAATCTCTTACATGTAGACAACTAACAACAAATCAGCCCTGATTGGTCATTTTCCAAAATCCAAGTGTTTGTCCTAATGGAATAAAAACATAGAATTGCAGCCAAAATTAGAATTTTGATCATAAATTATGTATATTTCTTGAAAGGATCAGCAATGAATAAAAAATTTGACTCAATTCTTTTTGTCAAGACAAGGAACTAAGAAATTGATGGATGTCCATCAGTTGGGGAATGGCTGAATAAGTTATGGTATATGAATATAATATAGAAAACATTATATATACATATATATACATATATATATATATATATACATACATATATATATATATATATATATATATACATATATATATATATATATATATATATGTATATATATATATATATATATGAAATGACGAGTAGGCTGATTAGAAAAGGCTGGGAAACTTAGATGAACCGATGCTGCCTAAAGTGAGCAGGGCAAAGAACATTGTACAAAGTAACGGTAAGATTACGTGATGATCAACTGTGGTAGACTTGGCTCTTCTCAGCAATTTGGTAATTCAAAACAATTCCAATAGACTTGGGCTGGAAAATGCCATCCACATTCAGAGAACTATGGAGACTGAATGTGGATCAAAGCATATTTTCACTTTTTGGTTCTTTTTCTTTCTCATATTTTTTTCCCTTTTGGTCTGCTTTTTCTTGTACAAGATGACAAATATGGAAATAGGTTTAAATGAATTGCATATATGTTAGATAACTTTTGTCTTCTCCAAAATCTTACATGTATTTGGAAAAATAAAATACTATTGAGAGAAAAAGAAAATCTTACTCAAGAGAAGCATAAAAAGGTTTGTTTGTTTTTTGTTTTGTTTTTTTTTGAGGCTGAGGTTAAGTGACTTGCCCAGGGTCACACAGCTAGGAAGTGTTAAGTGTCTGAGACCAGATTTGAACTCGGGTCCTCCTGAATTCAAGGCTGGTGCTCTATCCACTGCACCACTGAGCTGCCCCGAGAAGCATAAAAAGGTAAAGAACAAAGGGAAATCATAAGAGAGTTAAGGTTCTAATTTTTATATTACTACAAGGGAGGGGCTACTTGTAACTCAAAAGAACTTTCTCATTATTAGGGCAGTTATATGTAGATAGAAGACACACATATGAGTTGAATATGAAGGGACAATAATTTTTTAAAAATCAAAATTAAGGGGTCAAAGGGAGAAAGGGAAAGGTACAATGGAATAAATTATCTCACATAAAGAGGCAAAAAAAAGCTACAGTAGAAGAGAAGGGGAGAGTAAAGGGAAGTGAGTGAACCTTCCCCTCATCAGAACTGATTGAAAAAGAGGATTCCATTCCACCTCAGTTGGGTGCAGAAATTGATCTTACCCTGTAGGAAAGTAGAAGAGGAAGGGAAACAAGACAAAGAGGGAATGCCCACGAACTGGGGAATGGCTGAACAAACTGTGGTATATGACTGTAATGGAATAACTTTTTCAGTAAGAAATGATGAGCAGGATGCTCTCAGAAAGAACTGGAAAGACTTTCATGAGCTGATGCAAAGGGAAATGTCCTGTGTACAAAGTAACAGCAAGATAATTAGCTGTGAATGACTTCGCTATTCTCAGCAATTCAATGATCCAAGAGAAGTGAGAATCTATGATTAAAAAAAAAAAAAGCTATCCATACCCAGAGAAAGACTTGATGGAGTCTGAAAATAGACTGAAGCATTTTTTTTTTTAAACTTTCTTTTTCTTGAGGGTTTTTTTTAATGTTTTCTTTTACAACATGACTATCAGGGAAGCGTTTTGCCCAACCTCACATATATAACCCACATCAAACTGCTTGTCTTCTCAATAAAGGGGACAGGGAGGGATGAAGGAAGGAAGAGAATTTTGAAGTTTTAAAAACAAATGTTAAAAATTGTTTTCACAACCAACTGGAGAAAAATAAACTAACAACTAAAAAGAAAGTTTAAAAAGATAGTGTAGAAATTCTTAGGTCTTTAAAAAAGCAGGTGATATGATTTTCACAATTCATGTTGGATCCTCTTTTTGTGTTCTGCTGGGTATATGGAAATGCTCTTTTTCTGTTTAAGTATAAAAAGTAATCATAAGCAGCAACACCCAGCCTTTGGACTTTATCTGCCAGGTTCTCACTCTGTATTTCTTTAGGGATTAGGGTGATATCAAGGTCTCTCTTCACCAGTACCTAAAGGGTCACAGATTACAGATGTCCTTCATTTTAAAGTTGACTATCTAACAGACCTAAGTATGCTTGCCAGTATAAATTCACTTTTATCCCTCTCATGGAATTCACACCTGCTATTCTGACAAGAGAATGAAGTTCTGGGGAAGAAAAAAGGCACCCATTCAATTTGTTTCAAGAAATACAAGTAGGAAGTCTGCTTGCATCTCTCACCTTTGATCTTAGCAAGGCCCCCTGACTTCCAGTGATCAACTGAGCACAAACAGGATGAAGCCAAACTGAGTGAGAAGCTCCCAGAACTGGCCCACTGTCAGCTGAGACCAAAGCTAACTGGTTTTTTACATATTATATATGTTTATAATAATAATTTTAAAAAACACCACGATAGTTACCGTGTTTCTGATTGGCATCTTCTTGGGTTCCGGTGGCACATCTTGTGGAACAAATTTCACTGGTTCCTTAATCTGCCTCCGTGATCGTTTGGTCCCATCTGGCAAGGTTTCCATGGCAATATCAGCTTCCAAGTCACTGCTCCCCGCCTGGTCACATTCTGAGCACTGCCTGGGGTGGAAACAAAACCAAACAATGTGTTTAAATACTCACTTTCACCTGTGAACTATCCGCATCTACGTGTATTTGGTTCCAACTTTGTCCTACAAGATCTCAGGGTGGAAACCGGCCAACTTTATAGATAAGTGGGGCTCTATGCTCACAATGCACAGCAACCCACACATCTTACCCTCTGGGAAACTTTTCATCCCCATAAAAAGCTGCTCAATCCCTCGCTAAAAAACACTGAGAATGCATTTAAAGAAGATTCTGCTGATTACATACTGCAAGGTGAGAAGACAAAGATGGACTCTTTGGAAAGAAGGGGTATCGTTTCTCTTTAGTAACTTACAGTCAGTCTGATGGCTTAAAGGCCCCCACAGATCCTGGAACTACTCACTACTCTGGCCATTCTAGCTTTTCATCTTTAGCAATGACAGACTGTCCAGAATTCGTTCTCCAAAAGAAGTATTTACTTTGGAAGGAAAAAATCAATGGCTAATTTTCTAACACGATGAACATTTCTACTAGAGAATGAAAATATCAATGCTCCTAGACCAAATGCACTCATTAAAACAGTAATCACTAAAATATAATGGAAAGATCAGCTGATATAATAGCTACTAGGAATCTTTAGAAACTCATGTTACCCTATGGTACATTAAAAAATCATCCACAAGAGGTGATAAATGAAATCATAGAAACTGAGTAAACAGTACAGAGGGAAGATGACTCAGGACAGAACCTGAGGGACTCCTATAATTAGAGGCTGTGGTCTGGAGAAGGATCGAGCAAAGGAGACAGAAAAGGACCAGGGGTAAAAGGAAAATCAAGGTGGGGTATCCCCAAAACTGAGAGAACAGAGTATCAAGAACAGTGTCAAAAGCCTCAGAGAGGTCAGGAGACTGAGAAAAGGCCACTGGAGGCAGCAGCCGAGAGAGCATTCGTAACTTTGGAGAAGGCAGCTGGGGGGATGATGAGCTCAGAGGTTGGATGTCAAAGGTTTGAAAGGAGAAGAGGGAAAGCAGAGGAACCTCCTGTCGACGCCTTTCCAAGGAGTTTAGCTGCAGAAGAGAATGGGATGATAGTGTGGACAGAAGAAACAAGGGAGGATTTTTTCGGAATGGGGAAGACGCGAGCACATGCTGTAATACGGGAGCCACCTGACAGTGGCTGCTGGACATCCAACCCACACCTGCAGAATGGATCTCCTCGGGTGAGAGGGTGATAAGGAGACTGAGAGGCCGTTGCTGTTCCCTGACCTCTCTGACTGAGAGGTTGCTCCATTGTCTGATCTCCCTCCTCTTCCCTCTGCCTCCCATTTATCTCATTCCCAGTCCACAAGCAACACCTGTGAGCAAAGGCTGCCCTGCAGCTTCTTCAGATGCCGTGATCCACAGCTGTGGAGGCTCCCGGAGAACTGACGGGCCCTTCACAGGCACGTTTGTAGCAGGTAGGGAATGAACCAGCGGACAAGGAAAAACTGAAAATAAGGGGAAGTGGGGAGGGCAGAGGGGCCAGTTTGTTGGATGAACATGAGGAAAGCCGCCCTGGTGGGGGTCAACAGCTGGGCACACAAAGTCTCAGCCAACACCCAGAGCCAGGCCCCAGAGAGAGAGGAGGCGAGGGGCCCCAGGCAGAGCAGGGGAAGGAGCTAAAGGGGGAAGGGAGAGGCAGGGGCTGCAGCCCAAAGAAAGGAAGGGAAGAGCAGGTCATGAGCAAGAACGGGCTCCGGGGACAGAGGACGCTGGGCTTGAGAGGCCGCCCGAGCCCTGCTCTGGCTGCGGGGGGCTAGGATAGCCAAGAGTTAATGGACTGAAAAGACAATCACCTTAAGAAGAGGGGTGGGCAGTGTGGTGGAGGAGGAGGGGGCCCTGCCCCTGCCCCTTAAAGGAAGGGCTACTCAATGTAGCCTCTCTACACCCTGCAAGACTTCCCCAAGCCACAGGAGGAAGGAGGAAAAGGACCAGAACACTGCAGGGCAGGCTCTCTGACAAATGCAGCAGAAGAGGGCAGAGAAGGGGCTGCCTGTGCCCCTGCACCAAGGCCTGGCCCGGCTCTTTCTCCCTCCCAGCTTTATCGTCTTTGACCTCTGACTCTTGCTTGGCCTCCTGTAGCCTCCCAAGCGCTTCCATACTGGGGGCAGGGAACGAGGTGGAAGAGCGGTGGGTCTTCAGTAGAAGCATCGATGGAGAGGCAGGAAGGCATTCCCTGATGAGCGCCAGGGAAGGCACAAATCCAAGGCACTTCTGCCCTCCCAGAGCTCACCCTCTTTAAGGAAGGCCGAGACCACGTGGGCCCAGAGATCCCTTGAGATCCCCACACTAAGGCACCGATGGGCATCTGCCAAAGGAAGCCTCTGCGCTGGGTCACGGGCAGCTTCTGAGGCCTGCTGAAAGCTTCTGCTTGCCCAGCCTCCCGTGCTGGGCCTGAATGCTCCCTCCAGACCAGACTCTGTGGATCCCACCTGGGCCTTCTCCCTGGCAGGCTCTGAACATTCTCTCCACAAGTGGGAACTCACCCCACCACTGACATCCTCCCCCAGCAAGCCCTTCTCTGATGCCCAGAGGCAGCGAGCCCCCCCTGCTGGGACCCTGTGGCACAAAGCTCTCAGCCGCCTGGATGGGGCCCATCCTCCCGGTGCCCTGGGCACGTGTGGGCGCGCTGTGCTCCGCTGGCCGGTGGCGCCCACAATGCCTTGTTGAACAAGTGTCCGTGAAATTGCTTCCTTGTCATAATTATGTGCCACTTCAGGAACATTAAGTGGATTATTTAACTGGCTTTGCAGTAGAAGGGACTGTAGCGCTCTAGCCTCCTTATAAAACGCTGACAAAGAGCCCTCAACATATTAATCACCACATGAAGAATTACACACAATCTCTTCCCAAGACGCCTGGCTTAAGTGACCTGCCAGAGTCCCAGAGTACGCAGCTAGAGGCTGGATTTGAACTCAGGCCTCCTGCCTCTGGGCGGTGCTCTAGGCCCTGCAGGATTCAGCTGCCCTCGCTACATAAAATCTCTAAGGAAAAAAGTGTGGCGGGCAAAGGAGTCCGTCGAAACCTGATCGGTCTCTTCCGAGAGGAGCATTGAAAGAAGAGCCCCTCCAGACCCTCAGCATCCTTCCTCCCGATCAGACAGAATGTCCAGACCCTCAGCACCCCTCCGCCCGGCCAGACTGAATGCACCCAGAATCGGCGTGGGCGTCACTACTCTGCACGTGGGCGCGCCCCAGCCGGCCTCACCAGTAGCTGTTCTTGGTCTTCCTCGGCATCCTGGTCAGGGGCGGGTCCAGACAGCCCAGGTGGTAATGCAGCTTACAGGTGTCGCACAGGAGGAGCAGGTGCTGGTCATGGTTCTTCTTGCAAATCCCACAGCTGGAAGAGAGGCAGAAAGAAGCATTCAGATCATCCCTTCTGAGCGTCACCTAGAACCCGGCCTCCCTCCTTTGGGCACCTCCTTGTTCATCCCCTGGATGGCACGTGGTCCCTTCCCACCAGGCCATGGGAGGCTGAGGGCCTCCACTTCTCAGGCCAGCGGGCTCCATGAAGACCAGAAGCTTTACTAAGGACTCAAATCCTTTGAGAATTTGTCCCTCCATGTTGCTCATGGAAAAGCCACTGGCCTCAGACTGGGGAACAAGGAAAGGAAGCATGGTGCGGAAGGCGCAGCCAAAGCCTCCACCATGGATGGCTGAACCATCCGAGCCCCCACAGATCCTCCCCATGGGCTCTGAGGAGGCCCGGCCCACAGCCCCGGTCCTGCTGGTTTCCAACGAAGGCCTTCCAACAAGGCAACAGGGGTTCAGTCCACATGGCCGGGCCGGGGAGGGAGGGAAGGCCACAGGTACTCGCCTATAGAGGACGGCCGGCAGGGTGGAGGTCTTCTGGGCGCCGCCTTCCTTTTTGCTGGGCTTCCTCTCCTTGGGCGCTCGCAGAATGGCTGGGATGTTCAACTTCTAACAAGGAGAACAAAGACGCTTTGTGGGGCTGGAAAGGCGACCCCCAGCAATGAAGCTCCCAATTGTGCCCCACTGACCAAGGACTCCCCTCCTGGCCACGGACTTCCCTCTGGGCTTTGGCCTCCCTCTGCAGCCCAGCCTCCTCCTCCTGGCCTCTGGCCTCCATCTGTGTCCCTTCTCTGCAGGCAGACGGAGAGAGGCCAGGAGTCTTTCCCTCCCCAGACCCCAGGAACAGGAAGCAGTGGGGTGGTGCTCCCCATGCCTCCATGACAGCTAATCCGCCCCCTGTGGGGAGAGTGCCACCCCTGCCCCGAGCGACTTCCCAATCCCAGCCGAGAAGTGACGCTCGCGAGCTAAGGATCGGCCAAGAAAAGATCCTGCACCAATGCTCCTACAATTAAGAGAGAAAGGGAAGGCTACGAACTCTCAGCCACAAAAAGAGGCGAGGGAAAGGGGGCCCCAGGGGGGAGTGCGCGACCCTCAACTCTCATCATAAGTGGCTCCATGAGGACCTGGAGCAGAGCAGGAGGGGAAGGGGGGACGAGAAGGGGGAGTGGGATACAAGGAGGGGTCAGACAGGGTGAAGGGGGAGAGGGAATACCCTAGGGGGGGAGAGAACGCTGAAGCGAGTGTCTCTGCTCCAGGGCTCATTTCTCAAACACAGGAACGGAGTCCAACTTAGGAAACAGAAGAGCCACGCCCCCAAACATAAAGGATCAAAGGCATGCCCTGGGGCCAGAGGGCCAGAAATTCATCCATTTAACCCCACAAAACCACCATGAGGCCTGAATACCAAGAGAGCTTTTTAGAAGAAGGAAAAAGACCTATATATTCCCAGCAGCTCTCTTCTCAGGGCAAAAGGTGAGAAATCGAGGGGCTGCCCATCAATTGGGGAATGGCGGGATAAACTGTGGTACGGGAGTGTCATGGAATATTACTCTTCCGTGGGAAATGACGAGCAGGATGCTCTCAGGAAATCCCGGGAAGTCCTCCATGAACTCCAGCAGCGGGTAAGGGACTGTGTACTGTGTACACGAGGCTGTGGGATGACCATGTGTGCAGGACTCTGCTACCCTCAGACTTCTGGGAAACCCTCCCCACACCGAGAAGGAGCTCACTGTGACTGAATACAGACTGCAGGATACTCTTTTTTTACTTTGTTTTTCTTGAGGATTTCTTTTTTTTTTTTTCTGAGGCTGGGGTTAAGTGACTTGCCCAGGGTCACACAGCCAGGAATGTTAAGTGTCTGAGACCAGATTTGAACTCTGGTCCTCCTGAATTCAGGGCTGATGCCCCCTAGCTGCCCCCTCTTGAGGATTTCTTTGGGGGGATTTGAGGGTAGGAGAACTCAGTTTTCTTTCACAACGTGACTGTTATGGAAATGTTTTGTATGATTCCACAGTGGTTTCTTAATGGGGGTTGAGGGTGGGGATAAGGGAGAGAATCTGGAACTCAAAAGTTTTAAAAACAAATGCAAAAACAATTGTTTTAAATGTAACTGGGGGAAAGAGTAAATAAAGAAAGGAAGAAGGGAAAAAACAAAGCTGAGAGCCATGAGTGCCAAGGACCAGAAGCACTTTCCCCTCCTGAAATAGGAACCAGGCTCATCACTCAACAGGACCAACTGCTCTCCCCTCTCCCAGGCCCGCCCGCTCTAGGGGGCGCCCAAGAGCACCTGGTGCTGAGGCCGGCCTTCTGAAGGGGCAGAGACATCAGGCCAGGACTGACCGGGGCCTCGGCTCGGGCTTCATCATCAGTGAGAGGACAATTGGGAAGAGGAAATGAAGAGTTGTGCAAACAAAGCAGCATCACAGCAGCAAGACTGAGCGGGCTCCTGGAGCAGCCAGAAATCATTATCCCCCAAGCAGTACTTGGACCCAACCAAAGGCTGCCAGAAGATGATTCCTGAAGATTCATCCATGACCTAAGAAGCCACGGGGAGGAGGGACAGCGGGGGAGACACCCACCTGCCCCGTGATTCTGCCCAGCAAGGCCCAGATCCCTTGTCCTTCATTTCTGAGCTTTCCATTCAGGTTCTGGAGCTCTTCTAAGGATTCACACAGCTAACGAAAGGAAGGGAGAGAAAAGTCACTGAAGAGGCAGGCGGGCGCTCCCCTCGCCCCGCAGCTGCCCCCACCGGCCCCCCGCGCGGTGAACTCCAAGCCAAAGGCCTCCCAGGTCACCAGCACATTCCTCATGGACATTCAGGGACCGCGACATCTAAAAAACGTTTGTTATATGGATGGAAGGACGAAGAAATGACCCATGCAGCGGATCAAGGACCGAGAGGGCGTCCTCTGAACTCTCATCAGAAAAAATCACAGTACAGTTACCACACAATGCCCGACACAGTCAGAGAGACAGAGAGAGACAGAGGCGGAGCAGAGGAACCAGTGGAGCTGGAGGAGGGACGGACTTCCCAGCCGCAAGGGCCACTCTTTACAGAGAGGGGGCCTGGGCAGGCTCACACAGCTGGGATGTGTCAGCGGGAGGTCTGCCCTCAGGTCCTCCTCCCGGCTGGCCAGTCCATGTCCCTCTGCAGCAAGCTGCCTCCAGGCTCAAAAGAAGCTTACAATCAAATCCAATATTCCCTACTCTTATTTTGAAATGCTGTTAAAATATGAAGCAAGTTTTCCAGTGGCTTCTGTTTATTTTCTCCTAAGAAAAGCTTAAAGCGTGAGCTCCTCCCAAATCCACAAGAAAATAGAAATGAAATCAAAGTCTTCTCTTCTCCGGGCGCTACAAAGGCCCCAATACAGACCGCACTGTCCCCTCGTACACATGCGACCCAGACGTTTCTGGAGCACGTTCAGGTCTGCGAATCACTTCCTGCGATGTAGGTGAGTTACACATGAGGGGTGACCAGCCAAGGGTCCCACGGGTCTGAGGCCAGTTTTCCTGCGGAGCCCGCAGCGCCCCTCGCTGCCTACTTACAGGTCGCCGTTATCACTCACCTTATTATACTCCACGTGCAGCTTCTCCTGCTCGTTTTCCAGCTTATCCTTGATGTTCTTTTGTTCAGCCATGTTTTCCTGGATCTGAATCATGCGCATGTTTCTTTCTATTTAAATCAAAGAGACTACATTACTTCATAAAATAGAAAAAGCAAACATCTGTAGAGAAAGCAACAGCGGCCACTCTCCCCTGGCCTCAGGGGCAGGCAGACATTGCCGTCCCTATACTCGGGCTTAGCAGCAGAGGGGGTGAAGGCTAAGGCTATAGAGGGAAAGCTGTGATCATCTGGGGGCTGCGGACGTGGCAGCGACCAAATGTGGAGGAAAAGCCGCCACGCCCTCCATGGGCCTGCGACCATACTGACCAAAATAGTAGTTCACAAAGTCCGCCGTCAGGGCGGGCTGCTTGTGCTTCCGCCGCCCGTCCACGCTGGAGCTGGTGTCCGACGTGTCCACGGGGAAGATGTCCGTGCTGATGCCCATGAGCTCGGCCTTCCGCATCAGCTTCCGGATGGCTGAGGCGCTGCTGGTCAGAGGCCGGGGCAGCTTTTCTCGGGGCACCCAGGCCTGAGGCCTGGTGGAACGGGCCAGCTCTGCCTTCGCCCGATACTGCTGCAGCCGAGCATTGATTCGCGCCTGAGAAGGAGAGGCCGGTGTCAGTCTGCATGTCAACCATCCCCAAAATGTTTAAAAGACATTAAAGTGGAGCGCAGAGACCGATTCAGAGTGCACGGACCGCCTCGGGACATGGGGGGAGCAAAAGGGAAGAGTCGGGGGATGGTGAGGGGGACCCCAAGAGTATTCTAGGCCAGCAGGATGCAAGGAGCCCCGCGGTGGAACCCTAAAGCACCCGGGCCACAGGGCAGTATGAGCCAGTCAGGTGGGAACAGATACCACAACACTCCAACAGGAATAAGACTATCCATGTGTGTGTGTGTGAGACAGACAAACATACAAACGGGGAGGAGGAGGGGGGAGTATGTGTGTAAAAAAACTTTCAGGGCACAAGGATTTCCCTTGGCTCTCGAGGGGATCAAGTGCCCACTGGAGAACGCAAAAGAGAAGAAACCTCAGGGCCAATGAAGGTGGATGCTGACCAAGAACGGGCTTCCTTACGGGGAGGGAGCGGAACCTGTCCTGGCCATAAGAAGGCGAGGCTGAGCCCAGGCTGTTCTTACACTCTATTCTAAGGAGGTCTATTTTCAACATGAAAATGGCCCCGTGACCCAAGGCACCCCCCAGGTGGTGGCTCAGGGCTGCTGAGGGAATAAAAAGCTTCTAAGTTTAACCTTACAACTCCACACCAAGAGAAGGACCACAAATGTTACCAAAGATCTCAAAAAGCCTCCTCTCCCCACCAAGTCTTGCTCCTTAAGACATTCTGAAATCCTCCCGGGGCTCCCGGAGTCTGTCCCAAGGCCCCTGGCCTGGCCCTACGAAGTCCCACACAAGAGGGGGTACCTGGGCCTCTGGGGACAGCTGCTTCTCCCTCTCTTGCAAAGACATCTTACAGTAGGACTGCAGAGCCAAGTAGTTTTTCCTCTTCCATTTTCTGTCTAGCCTGTCCGCATGCTGTTTGCAATAAGCAAAAAACGGGTCGGCTATGTCCTAATAACAAAAAAGAAAGGAAGATAATTAAAGGTGTTCATCTCAAAAATGGTCACGTATCAAGCGAGACGACAAACACAAAGTGCACGGCAAACTTTAAAGAACCGTCCAAATTCTAGCTATTATAATTATATGCATTACAGAAAATGTATTTTTCTACTGAATGTTATTATAGAATAATAGTTATTTTGAGACTTAAAGACAGTAACATTTCAACATACACGTGACTAACTGCTCCTGCAACTATAAATTACATGAAAAAAACCTGGCTCAATATGAAAAGTTTATCTTTTACTATGTCAGTATATAGCAATGCTTAAATGAAATTAAGAAATCAATAAAACTACAAACATTTAATTTGAGAAGCGTTTTGGCAAGCCGGGAGACAGAGAAAATGGAGTTTTGTTCATTTTCCCCAAAATACTCTCTTAAAGGACAGAAAGGAGATGTGGCACAGGGGAAGAAACGAGGACCGAGAATTGCCAAGGCTCAGACCCGAGTGTGAGTCAGGATAAGCGCTCTCTCATGCCCCTGCCACCTCGAAACTCGGCTCAGGAGAGGAACCGAGACTGCGAGAAGGACGTTGAAAACCAGAGTCCTACACTTTCCAACTGATGCTAAATTTTTCAGTCAATCTGTTTATGAATGCACAATTTACGTAATAGTACAAATTTATTACAGATTTTCAATGAAATGCATTCATAAAACTTTCATGATTAAAAAACTTTAAATTTTACATATAAAAGTAACGCTTCTATAAAATGCAGTAAACTGCAAATATGGCTAAATTGACCATTTAATAAACCAATTTGGAAGCCGTGATTTCTTTGGAGGAAGGAAAGCAGGCCGTCAAGCCTCTGCAGGCCTACGCCGTGACCACAGAAGTGCCCAGCAGCATGTACGTACCTCATCCAGGTGCCTCACGCATCATACCCAACCTCACTGGGGTCTGCACGCCATCTCTCGAGGGAATTAGTGTAACAGGAATCATCTCCATTACATACAGAGAATAAAACTGCAATTCAGAGCGGGTCACTGGCCTGCCCCGGGTCACAGAGCTGGTCAGTGCGGGCGAGAGAAGTCCGGGCCAGAGTGCTGCTGTTTGGGGACCAGCCCTCTGGTCTTCTCTGTAACCGGAAGCTCAGAATCTGACCAAACGGTTCTCCCAACTCTTTCTGAATCGCACACAAAGGCTCTTTAAAAAGGGTCACAAGCTATTACTTTGCAGGCTCCCTCCCTCAGGAATCCTGCTGGAAAGGCTCATGACTAAGGACCCATTTCCTCCACAAAGCACAATCTGGGGTTGAGGCAAGGTCAAGGGGAGGCCCATGATGTGGCAGACGAGGTGAACTTGTGCCCCCGGCTCCCAGAGTGCCCTAGTCACCTGCCTGCCAAGTCACCCCCTGCATGCTGTGCAGAGGGCAAGGTATGTGTAAGGGTTAAAAAGCTGGAAGCAAGGAAGGCAGTTCAAGGCATGTGGGAGGACCTGAGGGATGAGAGGTTCTGAGGCGCAAGTGAGTCCTACGTGGTGATGGGGCACAGCCCCATGAGGTGGTGTCTGATTCCAGGTACCAGGCCTCCCTCCTTAGTGCTCTCAAAGCCCAGCATGCCTCCCTCCTTCTTCTTGGGCCAATCCCATTATGCCAGGTTCCTAGAGGACTTCCCCCTTCCCCCATATCACCAGTGGGGTATAAATATGTGCTATCTCAGAATAAAGTTCTCTTTGCTTCACCCCTACCTAATGGTGGTCTGTCTCTATGGGATCCGGGTTGGTGCCCGAAGATGGGTAAGTGTGGCCTAGCCGTGCCGTCGACGGACGGGCATTAAGAGTAGCTCTAAGGGGAGCTACCAGGTTAGAGGAGTCCATAGGGGTGTAACAGGTATGGACAGAGTGCCACTAAAAGGTGGTCTTGACTGGCCAAACGGCCGCCTCCTCGGCCCACCTTCAGGGATCGGCTCTGAGCAGAGGAAGCTGTCCAGATGCATCAAGAAAAGAGTAAGAACGTACTTTTTCTCTTTTCCTGGGGTCATTTCATGCTTCTAATTATTTTACTGAAAAGAGGCATTCACCCTCTGTCTGTCTCACACACACACGTGCTTCTCAAAGGCTTTGTGTACATCTAATTTCCATATGGCTTTGGAGGCATTAAGGTATTCTAGCAGCAGATTTACCTTCCTAATTACATTTTGCCCAGCACCAAGTAAAATTAATTAGTTTGCCCATCCTAAGCTGACTGTGAGAGGGGCAGGCCCGACCGCATGAGGCCTTGCCTAGACCGTGACGGCCCTGGTCACTCGGTCCTTTGGCCAGTACCCCCCAGGGACACCTCAGGGACTCAAGCTGATTTCTCTCATCTCCACATACAAGCCAGGACACTGGTCTCTTGCACAACACGGAATGTTCCATGATGCTTTGAGCCAGTAGGCTCTCAGCCAATATTTGTTGGCGAATGATTCTTCATGCTTAAAAGAACAAATAAATAGAAACCAGCACAGGATTTAAAAAGTACTGCATATGGCCTGAAAAAAGATCTAGGGAAGAAACCCCCCCTGCTCTCTGTGAAAGTGGGAGGTCTGTAAGCCTTATTCATTACATTTATTTTCAGATTTTTTTCAATGCCTTCATCAGTTTTGTGGATGTCTTTCTTCGTCTTTTCTTTGTTTTAAAAACTGCTATTTGATATATGGGATGGGCTTCTGGAAGGCAGAATAAGGAGAGCTACTAGGGAAAACAATGTTACTATGTAAGAAAAACCACCTCAATAAAAATTCTTTTTAAAATTTTAAACTGTATTACATGCGAAATGATTCCTGGGCAGCATCCTGCAGCAAAACTGATGATTCAAATGCATTGCCAGGACTTCCCCCCAGTCCCGGGAAACTCTGACCTCTGAAGTACAGTGTGCTCCCATATCCCATCCCTGACTGACTAGTATGGACATCAGAGGAAGTCCCTGTAGGCACTAACTGGCAGCTGCACACTGGCAAAGAGTTTCCTAAATGAGGGCATTTTCTTACTCCATGCAAATTCACTTGAACTATTTATCTGGATCCTTTCACAACTAAAAAGCACCACCAAGAACTGCCAACAGAGAGATGCCCACTATCATGGCATCAGTAACCAAAGCAAGGCACGAGAACATAAGGAAACATTAGAGAAAAGGGCAAAGACTGACAGGAGCTGATGCAGAGTGAAGTGAGCCCGACCAGAACGGTCACCAACCTGGCAGCCACGAGCAGCAAAAGCAAAAGGGATACTGCACAATTAAGTAACCAGGCACAGCCTTAAAGAGACCCGAGAGGATGGCTTCCTCCCTTCTTTCAAAGAACAGAAAGAAGACCGTGGACATGGACCATGACATGGACAGTACCCAGTATATGCTCTAGTAAAGCTACTGCTTTCAGATGGCTGTAATAGGTCAGCTCCGTCAGTCCCGACTGATTTTTAACTGAGCAGACAACATCAGTTGTCCAGAAGAACGTGTTATAATGGTGTCTGTCTGTCTCTTTGAGGATTCGTGTAACCATAACGCATTAGTGTAGAGGGCCGCAGATAGCAGGTTCCCTCTGGGCTGAAGGGTCTTGTACTTTACCCAGAGTTCCCCGCTATCTGCGGCCCTGCGCGTTAGCCTTCTGCCCAAAGGGCCGATATGTTGAGCTTGTTTTTCTGTAAGTAATTAACGCCGTTTTAAAGTGTTGTTTCACTAATATAGAGAACTATTGGCAAAAAGATAGATACCCTCTACCAAGGCAGATCAGCAACTGATTCTTTAAAAACTGTTTTATCCAATAACATATAAAAAATTTTAACACTCATTTTTTCAAAATTTTGAGTTCCGATTTCTCTCCCTCACCCCTCTCACTGGGAAGGTGAGGTTATACCTCTCTGGCTGTGCAAAACAGATTTCCATATCAATCATGTTGTAAAAGAAAATAACCAAAAAAAAAGGAAAAAAATAAAATAAAATGGGAAGCTGCCAGATGCTATTAATTGTCATCAGTGCTCTGCTATAGTAACTAATTTCTCTTTTCATTGAGCTAAATCCTTATTATGTTATCAATTATGAAACTGATTTTTTTAAAAAACAGAATTAGCCACGCAGCCCACAAAGGCATTAGAGCTTATTTCATGCGACTGCTGACCTGGCTCCGTCCGCGCCCCTGGAGCACAGGCTGGGGAAACTGACTTTTTTTAACCCAACTTCACAATTTTCCACTTCTGCAGCTGCTGCTTTGTGCTAGATGCAGGCTGTTACTCTGGCCTGCTGGGAGCTCTGGAGATCCACCTCAGTCCGCCTGTTATCTGCAATCCTGACCTCCGTGGCAGAGCTGAAAAGCAGGCCTTCTCCTACCCCCTTCCAGAGATTCCACACCCCGTGCCACACACCCATTTATGCTACAAGTGCTGGAGTAACTGGGAAGCAAGAAAAACGAGGAAAACTGAAGATATTCAATGCATTAAGTCAGTCTATAAGGAACAGCTTTTTAGGGGGCCACGCATTACCACAACTGAAAGATAGAGATATAACCAACAATGTAATTGCTTTAATTAAACAACTGCTTTAATTAAATATGCTAATTAGGTGAGATGACTCCTAGCTGAAAACATAACCTGATGAAATAAAGATGCCCCCAATTTTAACACTTATGACTACCATTAAGGGGGTCCCCTGAACTTGTCTTGAGTTGCTGTAATTTGTTGGCCTTGGTTTTGGGGTGCTTACTGTTCTGTCCCCCACCCATCAAGCCCATAGCTTCTTACTTGCAGTGCCCCTCACAGATCCTGCTCTGAAGGGACTGACCCCACTGGCTCCCAGAATGCCTTAAGCCAAGCAGGTCCACCATTCCACTCAACTATTAATGGCCCCAGAGCCACTTACTCAGAGCCATGTGCTACAACTATGGCCAATGACTGCTCTTAACCCCACTCTCTTTAATAATTTCCCTTTCCATAAGAAACACAAGAGGCCATCCAAGCTCCATGTCACCGGGGTGACTCCTGCCCTGGAAGGCAATGAAGTTGCACAGGCCTGGGAAAGATTCATGATGATGGTGGTGGGTTTTAGGACCATGCGCTCACAAGGGCAGTATCTCAAGGTGGAGGCACCTGGCCCAGGGGAGGAGACCCTGGCTGACCAGGGAGTGAGCCCTCTCCATGCCTCTGCTGCAGACGAGGAGCCAGCTGCGCTGGCAGAGAATTTCTGCCCAAGAACTTGCCTCATACAAGTATGATCTGAGGCCCCACAAAGCAGCAGGTGGAAGGCAGCATTAATTTGACCTAACTGGCACCTACAATGTACTATTGCTTAGAAAAAGAACAGCAACTACCACAGAAAAAGGAAATAATGGGACAAGGGGAATCCCAAAGAATCAACAGGTATTCATTAAGCACCTACTATATGTCTAGCTCTGCTCCAGGGGCTGAGAAGGCCCTCCCCAGGAGGGATGCCCTATTTGTGAACATCACAAGCAATCCCCACCAGGCTGTGGCATCCCTGAAGACAGGGACTGGTTTCTGCCTCCTCCTACACCTAAAGAATGAGCACAGTGTCTACACAAACCAGGTGCTCACACCTGGGGCAGGGGGAAAGCACAAAGGGCAGGAGGAGACTGGGAACACAGGACATGAGAAAGTCACAGTCACCCCAGGGGGCATTCTCCCAGGGTTTCTACGGTGACATTTCCCAAAGCTTGTTTGTAGGCAGTAAGGTTATGGATGAAGTGCATATTTTGGATGCTGGATCTTATTGCCACAATTGATTTTCTGGTAAAGATAAATGGATTTTTCTCGATGTACTACGATCACGTCAGAGCATATTTTGACTACATTTCCCAAGTTGATTTCCTCGGATATCTTTGTTCCTGTTTTTCCACAATGGTGAGAACTTTGTGTTATATAAAAGCAATGAGTGAGGCACTGGGGTACTCTTGTTCTGCTCAGCTCCACCATGAAGGCCCAAGCTTTCTGCACTGCCAACATGTTGGTCCTTGGTTTCAGGCCTATACTAGTTTTTATGAGGAAGAAACCCTGATTTCCAAGATCCTGGAGTCCTGAAACTCGGAACTTTCAATGCTTTGATACTGGTTTACAATGCAATCTCATGCATGTTAGTCTATGCCTCTGAAAACACCAGTGACCACTGATGGACTCCAGGACAAACAGCCACTCCATCACCCTGCTTCTCTTAGTGCTGTGCTCATACACAGACTACACTGAGGCAAAGAAGTCCAGGCCCTGCTTATTCATGGTGAATAATGTATTTAGTGCTTTAGTGGGTTCTGCCGTTTCTTTTATTTTCCTTTCTACATTTATTAGGGGGCAAGGCTTGTAATCGTCTTTATGGTGTTATCCTTGTCATGTCTGAAAACCCACACGGCATTTGCTTCCGATAAGATTCTGGGTAACGTTCCAGCTTTCTTCATATTTATGAATGTTCTACGTACCACAGGGATTACTTGTTTGTGGAAGGGTCAAAAGCACTGACCTGTTAATCCATCTGGGGCAGGTGTCTTTGTGTGGAAAAATTCTCTGATGACCTACTTTTCTTCCTTTAGGAAGAAATTATTATTTCCCACTGTGTCAGCCTGGATAAATTATGCTTTTGTAGATAAGCATCTATTTGTTCTCATTTATCTAATTTGTCAGAATACAGTTGTGGAATATAGTATATTTGTGAGCCAATTTTTTTTTCAAATGAGTTTCTAGATTTATCAATTCAACTCAAATGTTCTTTCCTTGTATATTCTACCTATTTTTATTATCATCATCATAATTACTCCTTTCCATAATCTTTCAGACTATTGGTTTATTCCTTTTCTAGTGTCGCTGGTGAAAGACTAATTTTTTCCCTCTCTCATTAATGGAAGCACTTAGCATTACTATAGTTTAATTACACAAATCTGGATATGTGGTACTTTTGTTTCTGTCTTAAATATTGCTGTCATTTTAATTATTTGTTTTACAACTTATTATTTTTTTAAATGAGTATTTTCTAGTTTTCAGTTTTATAAGTTTTGCCGAGGGACTGTAACTTGATTCCAGTGCTATCAAAATTATGATTTGAAAAGAGCACATAGAACGTCTGTCCTCTCAAAGTTACAAAGGGATTGACTCTCTATGATCTAGCAAGTGTTCAACATTGAACATTTTGCAGATACTTGAAAATAATATTCTATTTTTCTCATTTCACTTTTCCATATAAATTTCAATTGTACAATAAACAATCTGAGTTGTTACTCATCTATTTATTTTTATTTTTTATTTTCATTATTCAATACTAAGTTCCCGTTGTATTACTGTTACATTTTTATCTGTTTCTTCCTCTAATCCTATTAATAATTCTTTCATGAATTTCAGCATTAAACTGTTTGTGCGTACAGTTTGAGATTTGGTACATATTTATTATTCATTTTTTTCTTAAAACTATTGAGTAATGCACCCCTGTCAGTCTCTTTAATTAAATGTTTCCTAGGTTGAATTCAGGAGAATTATCAGATAACATTGTTGCCACTTTTTATACCTGTGGACATGTGATGATAAACCAAACTTTAATTTTAACCGCATTTTTTTTTTAATTCAACATACTTCTTTCTATTAAGCACCCATATTAACCAGTGTTCTTCTAGATCCATTCTGAAACACTTTCTCTCTTAACAGAATTTAAACCGTTAAAATTTATCTTTTTAATTAATAATTTTCTCTATGTTTTTGAAGTTGACTAGAAAGAATGAAATCAACCTTATTTATTTCTATTTCAATTATTAATGCAACAAATTCAGTTTGTCTTTAGCCTTTTAATTATCTTTATTAACTGACTTAAAGGACAGCTCTAAATGTTATGTCATGTTGACCCTGCGAGGTACATGCTGAAGGTATTTTTATTCCCGTTCTACAAATGAGGAAAAGGCAGCTGCTCAGAAGGTTTAAAGGACTTTCTAATATCAGAGGTAGGATTCAAAACCAGATCTTTTTAAATGAGAATCCAGCACTCCATTCACTATGCCATAGTCTTCCCTGAGGTTTAGTCCTTTTTTAATCCAGGCAATACTGATGTCACTGGGTTTGCTAGCTCCTTTTTCTTCATTTGTTCATTTTGTTGTTCTTTTTTTGGGTTCTTATTAAGTGCTTTTTTATCAGAGGACTAAATCCCTATGCACCATTTCATACTGCTCATTATATTAAATGGAAACTATATGTACACACTTTGGAAAAATAATGCAAAAAGAGAAAAAAATGAATGAATGGAATTTAAAAATGTGTGAACACCATTCCCCAATCTGCCAGGGGCACTCTATAGCAAGTCCAACCTGTTCCCTTTTGGGATACGAAATGGCAGCCCGGATCAGATACTATGATACTGCCTTGAATCGCTCCCGCCGCCCCCGGGCCAGGCTGGGCTTACCTCCTCGGCTGCGGCCTCAGAAAGCAGACCCTCCTTTTGGGCACAGGTCACGTGGAAATAGGCCCGGCACATCCCTGCATCACAGCTAATGCACACTCCAGTTCTGGCAAAGCGAGCATCTTCACAGAAGCTGCATTCCTACCGTGGAACCAAAGGGAAAGAGCTCACTCGACAATGTTCCAGAATAAGAGCTCCGTGCTCAGGCAAGGAAGAAACAGCTTCCACCACCACCAAAAAGCATCATCCCACCTTCGCAAAGCCCTCCTCTTATGTCTCCAGAAGCACAGGGGCAGCGGGTCTGCTCTCTGGCAATTTGCACCTAAAACCTTTTAACATGCTCTAGAATATCATATAATGACGATAAGTTTATAAAATTTCAAATACCCCAACGAAGGTCACTGTTAAATCTTACAAAGCCCACAACCAGTCGGAGCTTACCTTGGCCCCATACTTGGAATAATTCATCTCTGTAAGGGTCACAGGCCGCAGCTTGTCAATGTCACCAAAAGCCACTCCTGGGACATACAGGGCGCAGACAATGTGGACCCACCTGGAGGGGGACACGAGGAAAGCATTGAGTGAGAGATCATCGGCCTCCCAGGACCCCACAAGGACCCAAAGTCCCTTCCCTCCAGGAGCAAGTGGGCTCCACCCTACCAAATAATGTCAGCCCCCCGAGCTTCCCTTCACCACGCGTTATTAATGCTATCTAAGACAACTAGAGGAAAAAAGTCACTCTAATAGGATCGTTGTAGCAGCTCCCAAAGACAAAGGGATGGCTCCTCCGTCCCCAGGGGGCCACCTATGATCTGTAAGCCCAGGACCGAGGCTGGCCCAGGACTAGGAGACATCTGGGGGTGAAGATCAATGGCAGAAAAGCCAGGAGAGAGAGCAGTGGGAGGAGAGGCCCGAGACAAATGCCAGGCCCAAGAACTGAGCTTGTGAGCACAAAACAGCTAGGCTGGGGGTGAAGGGAGTCCATGATCAGGAGCTGCGGGAAAACAGACACCCTGATGCACTGACGCACTTGGTGGATGGATTGTTCGTCCCGCAGAAATAAACGAGCCCGACCCGCCGAAGGCCTGAAGGGAAGGGCCTGCCCTGTTCTCTCGGGCTCCACCAGAACCATAATCTGGTCATTGGCTCACAACGTTCACAGAGAAGGAACCTAAGCAAGAAAAGGCCGTCGGAAGAACTGACTTCCACCCCAGGAACAGACTGAAGAGCCGTGAGTGCTGGGGAAGAGCCCTGGGCCATTTTTTCTCGCCCTGAAGGAGCCCGCCTTCCAGCCAGCCTCCTTTGAAGCCAGAGAGATCAGATCTGTTTCCCCCTGATGGGTCGAGCTTCGTCCCAGAATCTTGCAAAATTCCTCATTATATGTCCAGTGCTTAGCACAACACCCAGTATACACTGAGTGCTTTATAAATGCTTGTTCACTTGGTGGATGAGAGCAGCCACGTCCAGATGCAGAAGGGCGACCTCTGGCCTGTGGAGGGACCTGGAACCACAATTCCACCTCTGGCAGCTCAGGGCCATGAGCACAGGCAAGCCTCTCAGCCTCAGGGTCCCCATCTGCACAATGATACATCTTGTGGTTTTATGAAGCTCCGGGTGATCTGAGGACCTTCTCCATGGCAGCCCCACCCACCAGTGGAGATCCAAGCCCAGCCACAGCTTAGTCAATCAGCAAGACCCTGGAAGTTTGTCAGTGACTGTGTCCGCAGGAGGATTGGAATCCAGGACTTTCGGAGTCTAAGCTTGGCCGCTGTGAGGAATGCCAGGCTGTGCCCTCCTGCTGCCACCAGTCCCCTCACTCCTGGGTTAAACAAGGCACGGCGGCGGACCATGGGAAGGACGGCATCCTACGAGAGAGCGGGTGTGACAGCATTCAGCCAAGTGGAGAGCAACATGGAGGACTCCTGCTGGCCCGGCAGCAAGAAAGTGCATCTGCGGGCGTGAGGATCAAGTTACCGCTCTGCGCCACCCCTCAAAGTGACCCTAAGCCAAAGGGCGTGGGGCAAACAAACAGAAAACGCAATGGAGAACTGCTTGTGCACCGCATGGAGTGCCCGCCTGGTGCCGAGGTCACAGGTCACCTACAGAAAAGGCTCAACTGTGAGAGAGGAGACAAGCAACTGAGGGCAAGAGCACAGGATGTGCAGACATTTCTGTCCAAGCCAGGTAAGAGCGCAGGGCCTCCTTCAGAGCAGGCACCAGAAGGTCCAGGAGGAAGGTTTGTGGGACAGCCTGAGGAAGCAGAAGGGCTTAGCCCCCAGCTCCGGACACAATTCCTGGCACACACTGGGGTGCGGAAGGTGTTTCTGATTTAACTGTTGAATGACTGCACCCTTCAGTCACATTTGACCCAGAAGATTTCACAGGGTCAACCGTGAGGATCGCGCCCAACACCCGGAGCCTGGCCACGGCCCCGTCAGAAACTCCTCAGCAGGGTCTCCTGGGCCGTCCGGCATCAGGAACCGTTAGAAAGGGGCGCCCATCTTCCCGACTCTGAGAGTCCTGGGGAGCAGGCCCCAAGGCTGCACCCTTGGACTTCAATCTGGAGGGACGCCTCCCGGCCACACGGCGGCTCCTTGCGCCTGACTGCTCGGTCCCGGCAGGAAAGGCTGTGGTGAGACAGTGGCGGCCATGCTGCCCACCGAACCACTGGCTGCCGGCTTCTCCCGACCTTCACACAAGCAGAGCGGCCCGATACTTGTGCCGCAGGGGGAGGGGTGCCCCAGAATCTGGATCGCGATTGCAGAACCCGGCTGAGGCAGGGAAAGTCCCGGCTCTCGGTGCTTCCAGGCCTTGGTGTCTGCCTGCTCATCTGGTAAGCCAGACGGACTCTAGAACCTTGTAATTAAGACAAATTGGGCAATCAAAGAAGAACAATCCTCCTAGTTACTCTACCATCCATTCTGCTTCAAGCTATGATGACAGATGTTAAGAAAAAGAACGAAAAAACCTTATAAAACAAAAAAGAGGAGATAAAGTTTACATTCTAGCAAGGGGCTCATTTAGCAAAGGGACTTAATAAAATCCACATGCATTTAGTACAAGTGAAGCCCAAACAAGGTTTCACGGAAGAAATCAGCACTATTTTCACCAGGAAACACAAGAAAGGTTTCAATCTGGTTCCTGTTTGTCTGTTACCAACCTCCTCCTCTCTGCCAGGCGCTGGGCCACCGAGATCAGCTCCACGAGGGCGACACTGGGCACCAGCTGCCAGAGCCCCACTCAAGACCCCAGGCCTCAGAAGGGGAGAGCAGCCAGCGCACAGAGAGAGGCTGAACGCCGAGGCCACAGGTCTGAATGCTGGCACCGCACGAACGCTCAGCGAGGCAAAGGTCACGCGCTTTTCTGCCATCCCAATAATTTTCTGTGAACTATCCATGTTCCCGTCAAGGATGTAAAAGTCGGTTTAGACAATAAAAATGGCTTTTCACCTGACTGATGGAGGGGCAAGCACTGTTTCAGCTCTTATATGCCAGGTGCTGTGAGGAAACTGAGGAAAGCACTGTCATCCCTACCTCATGGGGCAGATATTGTTGGGCCAGACAAGGCTGGGGAGCCAGAGCAAATGAGGAGCATCACTCTAAGCTTGAGGGGTGCACCGTGGAGTGGGCAAACTGAGGGTAGCAGGACATCCACAGAGGCGAAGGCTGCCCCATAGGGAGAATGGGGCCGGCACCCAAGAGCAGCACCAAGTCGGAGGCGGCAGGAAGGAGGGCAGCAGCCGTCAGGGGGCTGGCTGGCAGATCCTGCCCCCCGAGCTCATCCCTAACCCACTCTTCCCAGCTACGGCGCTTGGGGTCTTGGGCTTCAGAGCTTGCAGAGGGCAGGAGATGTGAAAGACATCACGAGCAGTGATTTCTCCTAGAATTTCTGGCCAAAGCCTCGGATGTAACCCCTCCAGGCCTCACCCCCGCCCTAAAGCACATGGTGCAGACCCTCATCACCTCACAGCTGCTGGGGGGCTGCCTGCCTCAAACCTCCCCTGTTCCAGTCCATTCTCCCTTTAGTCATTCATGTGGCTTTTCTAAAGCAGAGAATCTGACCATTTTACTCCCCTACTCAATGAGCCTCAGGGCTTCCTATCGCCTTCAGAGCAAACACAGAAGGCCGCGGGGGCATCCCGGCCCATTGTCTGCCATCCCTTCCTCCCTTTCCAGTCTTTTCTCATGTCACTCCCTGACACATCTCCCATGGGGCCGCTGGCCTCCTGGCTGTTCTTCACACCCAATCCCCCATTTCCCGCCAGCGTACGCTCGGCTGGCCCTCTTCTGAAATGGGCTCCCTCCTCATCTCAGCTTTCTAGCTTTCCAGGCTTCCTTCACATCTCGGCTTAAATCTCGCCTTTTCCCGATGTCCCTGAAGGCTAGAGCCCTTCCTCTGCTGAATATCTCCATTTTATCCTGCCCACGACTTCTCTGCCTGATGTCCCCTCCCCTCAGAGGCAGAGCTCTTTGTAGGGAAAGATGGGGGAGGAGGGTCTCCTTTCAGCCTGGTCCCCAGGACAGGGTAAACGCCTAAGAAACGGGCAAATGTAGCACCTCAATTCACCAAAAAGAGACAATCCTGGAGCGAGCTGGAGGCTGGACTTCAAACTGGTCCAAACATGGCTTCTCCTCTACCTGACCTCCAACCCCCCTGCATGAGCAGAAATGAGAGGGTTTCCAGAGAAACAGTTATTCCCGGCCCAGCGATGAGGCAGGTTTTCCCAGGCAGTTTGTTTCCTCTACATTTTCAGGAATTAGTTTCTTTATCCGGACACAAAACCGGCAGAGCCGCAGCTGGGCCCCAGCAGACACCTTAAGAGAATGGACGCAGCTTGGCTCAAGGTCCAAAAAAGCCTAGCTTGGCTAGATAAAAGGCAACCCAAGGCACGGCAATCTAAAATCCAGTGTTGAGACCCAAAGAGAAATGAAATGGTGAGAGAACGATGGGTACTGAGGGAAAACTGTTCCCTATAGGAAGGGCAGGTCCCAATCCTGGTGACTACGCCTGATGCCCCCAACAAGGGGTCTCACAGAAATCATTAAGGAAACAGCAAAGCTCATGGTGTCACCGCCGTCAGAGCGACAGAGGTAAGGGGCCCACGGAGGCCCCAGGAGGATTCGGGCCCTGCAATGAGAGCCAGGAGCAGACGGGGGCCCTCAGACTGACCTGCCGGCATCCGTCTCCTTGAAGATCCCGTCCTGGTTCGGACACAGCTCACAGCTGGGCGACACCCCACACTTGCAGGCATCGCAGAACCAGGGCTCTGTGGAGTTTTCGGAAGCAGAGCTCATGATGGAGTCGCTCTCTCCATCCACGCCGTAGCAGCCTAGAACAGGAATGGGAGAAACAAGGTAACTCCCAAACCATTTCCAAGGGGCCTCTTGGCCACTTTGCCCCCAACTAACCGCAGATTCAGAAGGGAAAGGAAAGGGGGCCAGAGCTCAGGAGGATCGCCAGTCCAGAAGGTCAGGGGCCACCGGAAGTGCTTCCACTTTCCCAGGGACAATTTAAACTGATCCTACTTCTGGCCAAGCTTGACCTGCAGGAAACACTTTCTCAAAACCACAGCTCTCAGAAAAAAAAGAACTGGAGCAAATAGTGATGATCCTTCACTCTGCAAGGGGGGACGGGGCTATACAAACTAACCGATCCTAAGCCAGCCATCTTCAATCTGTGATAAATTTCCTGGGATTCTCTCCTAAGGCAGAAGGAGCCTAGCAAGGCCCATGGCATGAGAGTGCAGGACCTGAAGAGACTGTGTCCGGGGGCAATTGGACAGACATCAGGAGACAGAGAGAAGCCATGTGGGAAGCTGTATGCTAGAGAGAAGCAGGTGCCAACGAAGGGGTGCCGAGGGGGCAGGCACCTGCCAGGGCTCCCTGATGGGGTGAATGCTGGCACAGCCGCATCTGGATTTCCTCTGTGGGAACTCTTCGCTGCCAATCTATAGGGGCACAGGCCGTGCACCTCGTCTTAGGGCAAAGGCCACGCGAGCCACAGGACGAGATTAATGGGTCTGGAGGCTAAAAGGTGGCTTCAGACACTGGCTAGCTGGGCTTAGTTTCCTCATCAGAAAAATGGGGACAATAACAGCACCACCTTCACCAGAAGAAAAGCCCTCTGCAAATCTTAACATGCTAGCCACTATGACCGCCTCTTCTCGGAGGAGAAATCTGAAGCATGGCGTCCTGGCTGCTGCTCCTTGTACCTAACGTCAATTCACACAAAGTATCTCCTGCTTGATGCACACTACCTGTACTGTGCAAACATGATGCGGGACTGCTTCCCTATCTCCAACCAAGAAAACCCTAAAAATCAGCCGCAGTTACTCTCATTATTCTACCCGTCAGGGGGATGCAAACAACTGGCAACTTTGTGAGTGAGATTTAAGAATCACTGAACCTAGAGGACTTGAAGAGATTGCCAGAAGAAGGGAACGGGGCCAAGGTACCCCGAAGCTAAGCAGCAAAGGAGGCAGAGGAGAAGTTGGACAGAGGAGTGAGGATTGCAGACAAGAGAGCACCCAGGAGCTGAGGGAAAAACTTCTTCAACTTGGAAATGAAGAGCTCACAAGTTACTCTGAAGACAGTGGGATCTGTTCCTAGGCAAACCTTCTGCGTGATGGATCCTTTTGGCTTTCTGTGAAAGTTATGCACCTCTTCTCAAGAATGGTGTTTTTGGAGGAAAAAGGACCCATATGTGCAAAACTGTGGCAGCCTTTTTTATACCGGCAAGGACCTGGAAACTGAGTGCTTGCCCATCAGTTAGAGAATGACTAAATAAGTTATATCATTGTTTTGTAAGAAATGACCAGCATGATGATTTCAGAGAGGCCTGGAGAGACTCACATGAACTGATGCTGAGTGAAGAGAGTAGAACCAGGAGATCATGGTACACGGCAACAACAAGATAATACGATGATCAATTCTGACAGACGTGGCTCTTTTTGACAATGAGATGATGCAGAGCAATTCCAATCAACTTGGGAAGTAGAAAGTCATCTGCACTCAGAGAGAGGACTATGGGGATTGAATGTGATCAAAGCATGGTATCTTCACTTTTTTTTGTTGTTGCTGTTTGCTTTCCCCCTTTTGATTTGATTTTTCTTACACAGAAGAGGAACTCTTCATGTTTAATCTATATTGAATTGCTTACTGTCTAGGGGAGGGAAGAGGGGAAGATAGAAGGGAAAAAAATTTGGAACACAAGGTTTTGCAAAAGATAACTGTTGCAAACTATCCCGTATTTGGAAAAATGAAATATTAATGAATAGTGTTTTTCAAGATGAACAAAATACAATCTAAAGGATTATGAAGGATATAATAATGTAGTTATCAAATAGTTATTAAAAACAGATTTGAGAGATCCCAAATTAATAGAATCTGCATCAGAAAGAGCCAACTGGCTAGGGAAAAGATGAAGCTAAAACAAAATCTTGACTAAGAAAAGCATTTGTCAGAATGGAAGGAACTCTCAACAGAAAGAAGAATTTAACCCCCAAAGTCTTTTGGGGGCAAGAGGGCTACTGAATGCTATTCAAGTTTAGCTTAGCAGCACTCGGGATACCTTTTTAATGCTTAAATAACTAAATGAATGCTCATAAGAATGATCAAAAGGCTGCAGATGTTATACTTTAATTCACAATAATCTACATTCTCAGTCAACTAAATCCCATTGGCACAATAGTCACATTCAGGCAGTCATGAAAACAAATTCCCCATCATAAGACAATTCCCTGTCAATTCAAAATTGGTAAATTGTATTTAAGAAGAAAATAAAATGACATCTAAGCAGTTTAACTGAGTATCTTCCTTCATATAAAAATAGTTATAGACACACACTCCGCCAACACACACATACACATGCTAACATTAGACAATGCACAAATCACAAAATGCCATGAACAGTTTGAATACTCTACATTCAAGTCTACTAAAAAACAAAAACAAAAACAAAAACAAAACAAACTTAATAAGATGGAGCTGCCCGCTTTATTTTCTAGGTAAGAATTTTAACCTATAAAAAGCCAAATTACTTTTCTATAGCATAAAGAATCCTGAAGCAACTTTGACGTAGTAGAGATTTCATAAGGCTGCTTAGAAGGAATTTTCATTCACTGACAGATAATCACTAAAGTCAATCATTAAGTATTTGTTCTTGTGCCAGGCACTCTACCACAAGCAAGTGCCCCCCATCCTCCATATTCAATCCCATACCAGTTCCATGAGGTTAGATACGGGTTCTAGGGAAAAGCTGTATTACTCACTTAAGGTCTAAAACTGCACTTTGTCCTTAAGAAGGACGTTAGCAAAATGGACCCTGAATAAACACCCATTCTATTGAATAATAATTTCTTTTCTTTTTTTATTTTTCCAAATACATGTAAAGATAGTTTTCAACATTTTGTGTTCCAAATTTTTCTCCTTCCCTCCTTTACTGTCCCACCTTGCCAAGACAGCAAGTTATCTGGGGGGAAAAAAAAAAAACAACAAAACACACAAAACAAAACAAAACAAAAAAACACCACAGGAAAGAAAAACAAAGAAACAAAAAAGGTAAAAATACTATGCTTTGATCCACATTCAGTCCCCATATTCCTCTCTTTGGATGCAGATGGCTCTCTCCATCACAAGTCTATTGGAATTGCCTTGAATCATCTCCTCTCTAAAAAGACCCAAGTCCATTACAGCTGATCATCATATAATCTTGTTGTTAGTGTGTATAATGTTCTCCTGATTTTACTCAGCTCACTTAGCATTTGTTCATGCAAGTCTTACAAAATTTTTGTGAAATCTGCCTGCTGAGCGTATCTTATAGAATAATAATATTTCATTAGATTCATATACAATAACTTATTAACCATTCCTCAATTGATGGGTATCTACTCAGTTTCCAGTGCTTTGCCACTACAAAAGAACTGCTACAAACAATTCTTTTTCTCTTTTTTATCATCTCTTTGGGATAGAGACCCAATAGAGACATTGCTGGATCAAAGGGTATGTGTACAGTTTTAAATCCCTTTGGGCATATGAACAATAATTTTTTTTTTTTTCCCTAAACATATTTCCACCTTTATCGTGCTGCAAAAGAACAATCAGATCAAAATGGGGGGAAAAAATGAGAAAAAACAAAAAGCAAGCAAACAACAAAAAGGTGAAAATACTGTGTTGGAATCCATATTCAGGACCCACAGTCCTCTCTCTGGGTGTAGATGACTATCACAAGTCTATTGGAATTGACCTGAATCACCTCTTTGTTGAAAAGAACCATGGCCATCACAATTGATTATTACATAATCTTCTTGTTGCTGTATACAATGTCATTCTGGTTCTACTCCCTCCAGTCAGCATCAGTTACGTGTAAATCTCTCCAGGCTTTTCTGAAATCATCCTGCTCACTGTTTCTTACAGAACAATAATATTCCATAATATCCATATACCATAACTTATTTAGTCATTCTCTAACGATGGGCATCCATTCAGTTTTCAGTTTCTTGACACTACAAAAAGGACTGCCACAAACATTTTTACATATGTGGGTCCTTTTCCCTCTTTTGTCATCTCTTGGGGAGAACAATAGTTTCTTTAAAAAGGAACTAAGACCAGAAGCAGCTCGATAGTACAGTGGGTAGAGCACTGGCTCTGGAGTCAGGAGGACCCAAGTTCAAATTTCACCTTAGATGCTTACACTTACTAGCTATGTAACCCTGAGCAAGTCAGTTAACCCTAAGTGCCTAGCAAAAATAAAAAGCTACCAAAAAAAAAAAAAAAAAGAAGAAGAAGAAAAAGGGGAACAAAAAAGCAACAGGGACATGAATATGTTGTTGGAAGAGATGTGAACTGGTCCAGCCATTCTGTAAAACAATCTAGAACTCAGCCCCAAGAGGCCTAAACCCCCAAAGAGAAAAGAAGAAAATGACCAATAAGTACAAAAAAGACATGTAACGGCTCTTTTTGGAGTAGCAAAGAGCTGTGGAATCCACAGAGGGAAGCTGTCCAAAAGACAGTATCTGAATATTACGAATATGCTCTACAAAATCATAAGGGGAATAGTTTCAGAGAAACGCAGAAGAGCTGTATGAATGGTTGCAAAGTGAAGCAAGGACTAGGAGAAAAATGTGACGAAGATCATCAATGATCACTTAACTGTCTTTGTAAAGAAAAATGACACTGAAAATTTGAAAAACTCTGATCAAAGCCATGCCCTATCACAGCTTCAGGACAATGAAGGAGGCAACCCACTTCCCGACAGACCAAATAACGGACTCACAGATCTGCCATTATGTAAGTTTCTTTCACATTACATGTATTTGTTATGGGATTTGGTTTGGTTTTCCTTTCCTTTCCTTTAAATTGGTGGAAGAGAAAATAAATGTTTGTTAAATGAATAAAAAAAATTATTTCTTTGAAAAGAGAGACCACTTTGGTGGTTGTGTATAGGAGGAATTAGAGAAGGTTGGTACTTAAAACAAGGAGAACAATTAGAAAGCGAAGGCAATAATCAAGGTGAAAATCTAAAGACCTGAACAATGGTTTCCAAAAGACATGTTCCCCCCCTAAGCCACAGATCCTCACATCCTTTTGTGGTACTGGATCCCTTTAGATGCCCGGAGAAATCTACAGGCCTCTTCTCAAAATAGTTTTTTAAATGCAAAAAAAAAAAAAAAAAAAAATTCACAGGATTATAGAGGAAATCAATTATCAAAATATTTTTACAAACAAGAGCAAAGGCCCCTGCTCAGCCCCCAGGGCAAAACACAAGCCAGTGGAGAGCACCTGGAGTGCAAGTTCGTCCCTGAAGAAATGACTTTCATAATCCAGATCAAATTCTTGTAAGAATCTTAGTGAGTGAGTAATCTTAAGTGACTCTCAGCCATGACTCTTGTGTGATTTTTTTTTTTTTTTTTTTTTTTGCTGAGAACACGAGAACGTGCCTGCAGTTATCTAATGGAATGCTGAGGAAGCACACAAGAAGGATTGCCACCCTTCTGGTGCCTTAACCACCAAGTATCCCTTATTGCAGACCTGTGTCTATCCCAAAAAAGTTTCTGGAGCAAATGAACAAATATTCTCCTCAGTGGGCCTCTTGTGATGGAACATCCTGCATTCGGGACACTGCCATGTCTCAAGAGTATCAAATGAGAATATTTAGCTGGGGCCCTCTTTGTTCTCAGCCTCTAAAAACCCTGTAGTGGAAAAGGACTCCCCTTCAAAACTGAGGAGCTGCGACCATGGGTCCTCCTAGTCAGGGAATTCAGATGTTGGTGCTTCCTTAGAGTAGTGATGATGTATGTCATTCGTTTGTTTTAGTGTCTTTATTGTAGCCTTGTGTCGTATTACTTTGATGCTTTGAGTTTCCTCCCTTAAATTCTGGGCAGTAATAAACTTGTAACCATCCCCCTTTAAGACAATGCCTGTTGAAATGCAAATTCTGAACCTAGATTAATCTTACAATTCTTCACTTAATAAATGAGAAAACCAATCACACACCAAGCAAGGCCAGATAACAGCATAAGAAAACAAAATTAAACAGTCCCTATTTTCAAGGTGCCTCAATTCTACCATCACAAGAAAACAGGAGGGGAAATAGCACCCATGTTGGGGAATCAGACACGTCTTCAACTACAAATTCAATCTCAGGAGAAAACCTTTGGAAAACCAATAAAGGGCTGGAAGGGATGGTGAGCAGAAAGACCCTAAGTCTGAAAAGTGAGGCAGGACCCACTCTGAAGGACTCTGAATACTAAGGACAATTCTCAGCTTGTAAGTTAAATTTGCATACTGCCTACGGAAGGGTATTTAGGCAGCCACTTGGAAAGGGAGGGACTACAAATAAAATAGCTGAGGAAGCTGCTGCAACATCCAGGCCAGAGATGAGGACACACTAGGGGAGAGGTGGTGACTTGCTGGATGTGGGCAAAGGGGCAGAGGAAAGAGCTGAGGGTACCTGGGAGGTTCTAACTCTTGGTTCCAATGAAGATGATAGGCTCCTCAAAAGAAACACACTCGTATATGCTAAGGACAGGTTGGAAGAAAAAGAATGTGGGCTCCATTGGAGGTGTGAACTATGAGAAGACTTCAGACACTCAGGGGAAATATCCAAAAGCCAGTCTTGGATCCAGAGTGAAATTCAACTGTATTTATAAATATAAGTCATCTGCCTAGAAATTAGAATTTATCAGTGAGAGCTTATGAGTCCACAGAAAGAAAATGAAGAAAGAGAAAAGAGCTTGGGACCAAACCTTGGGTAACAACCAAGATCAAAAAGTAGGAGGCCGACTGATAAGGAGAAAGCAGGTCCATGAAAAGCCACAGAAGACACACCACCTAAGAGATGCAAGTAATTATTTCTTGCATCATATATTACAGAAATCAAAAAGAATTCAGAAAAAGTAAAGATTATATCAGGCTTATCAATTAAGGACCTGAAACCTTTAAGACAGTTGTTTCAGTTATATGGCAAAGTGAGAAGCTCCAAAGAAAGGCTGAGAAGGGAGAGGAAGAAGAAGAGGAGGAAGAAAAGAAAGGAAGAAAGAAATATATAAAACTTTTTTCTCTAGGAAGTTTGGCTATGAGAAGGAAAACTAGATGCTAGTGGGGCAAATGAAGATTTCCCAGGAGGAAAGAGAACTAAGAATATTTGTGGTTAAGAATTGGGAGAGAAAGGAGAGAAAGGACAGTGAAATATTTAGTAACACTAAATTAGCTCCTTCACATAAATATTTAACTGTTATTTCTCTTATTTTCTTTCTCTCCGTCTCCTGGTTTTTTTACTTCCATGAGAAAGCAAACTATAGACCAATTTCTCTGTTAAACATTGATGCAAAAATCCTAAATAAAATACTAGCAAGAACTGATTAGAGTCAAAGCCCAATCCTAAATGCCTATGATTCCAACTCTAGCCCTAACTTGAAATTCACTAAAGATCATACATTGTGACCATGAGAAATCTGAACCCAGGGCTGGTTCAACATTAGGCAAACCATGAGCATAACAGACTAGATCATTAAAAACAACAAAAAAGCACATGCAGAAAAAGCTTTTGACAAAAAACAACATCCATTCCTATTAAAAAAAAAAAAAAAAACTCTAGAAAACATAGGAATAAATGAAGTATTTTTTCTTCTTTTTTATTTTTAATTTATTGAGTAATATTCGTTTTTAAAACTTAAAGTTTCCGATTCTTTCCCATCATTTTTCCCTCTCCAGCCCCACCCTTCTCTTAATTGAGAAGATAAGCAATTCAATGCAAGTTATACATGTGTAGTCATGTAAAACATTTCCATAATAGTCATGTAGTGAAAGAAAACTGACCAAGGGAAAAAAAAAAACTCAAAAAAAAAATAAATAAAATAAAATTTAAAAAGCATGCTTCGATCTGTATTCTCTTTCTCTGGGGATGGACTGCATTTTTCATCATAAATCCTGCAGAGTTGTCTTGGATTAGGAGAATAAGTCATTCACATCTGATTACCTTACAACACTGCTATTATTTTGCATACAGTATATTTCATTTTGCATCAATTCATGGAATTGATACAATGCTGCCCATCCTTTCTTACTGCATAATAGTATTCCATCACAATCACATAGCACACTTTGTTTAGCCATTCCCCAAGTAATAGGCACCCCCTCGATTTTCAATCCTTTGCCCTCAGAAAAGAGCTGCTATAAAAATTTATATGTGTATATATACATATAGATCTTTTTCCTTTTTCTTTTCTTTTTTTTTTTTTAACCTCTTTGAGAATACAAATCTAGTAGTGCTATTGCTAGGCCAAATAGTAAGCATCCCCACATCCTTTCTACCATTAGTCATCTTCCTTTTCTGTCCTATTAGCCAATCTAACAAGTATATGGTAGTACCTCAGAATTGTTTAAATTTTCATTTCTCCAATCAGTAGTAAGAACATTTTTCATATGGCTATAAACTAGCTTTGATTGCTTCATCTGAAAACTGTTCATACCATTTGATCATTTATCAATTGAGAAATGGCTCTCATTTTTACAAATTTAACTTGATTCTCTAAATGTTTGAGAAATGAGGCTTTTATTAGAGAAATTAATTTTAAAATTTTCTTTAGTTACTCTATTTCCCTCCATCCTATTTCTCACCCTCACCCTCTTTTTGCTATTCTCTCTCCTCCTTTGACCTGATCCCTCCTCAAAAGTGTTCTGCTTCTGACTATCCCCCCTCCTCTAATGTACATGCCTTTCTATAACCCTCCACCACTTTCTTTTATCCCCTTCTACTCCTACTTTCCTATAGAATAAGACAGACTTCTATACTTAATTAAATGTGTATGTTATTCCCAATTTGGGCCAATTATGATGAGAATATTGTTTCACTCACTTACCCCGCCCCCTTCCCTTCCACTGTAAAAGGTTTTTTTTGTCCTTTTGTGAGATAATTTACTCCATTCTATCTCTCCCTTTCCCTTTCTCCCAGTACATCCCTCTTACCCTTTAGTTTTATTTTTAAAGATATTCTTTAATGTTTATATTTATATATACCTTGCCCTCTGTCTATCTATACAAATAGGGTCTTTCTTGAAATAATAAGCAGGATCTATCTAAAGCCAAGATCAAACATATGAAGCAAGAATGTCCATTATCACCACTCTGATTCAGTATTGTTCTAAAAATGCTAGCTATAGCAATAAGACAAAAATTAAATTGAAGGAATAAAAATAGAGAATGAGAAAACAAAGCAATCATTCTTTGTGGTCAATATGATGGTAATCTTAGAGAATCAACTAAAAAATTAATTAAAACAATTTCAACAAAATTGCAGGATATAAAATTAACCCACACAAATCATCAGCATTTCTACATATTACCACAAAAATCCAGCAGGAAGAGATAAGAGAAATCCCATTTAAAATAACTACAGACAGCATAAAATATTTGGGAATTTACGTGCAAAGACATACCCAGGGGCTATAGGAAGATAATTATAAAAATATTTTTCACACAAATACAGACAAATTAATTTACTAATTCAGTGCCACACTAATCAAACCATCAAAGAATTACTTTAGAGCTAGAAAATATAAAAAATAAAATTCATCTGGAAGTTTTAACAAAAGGTCAAGAATATAAAGGAAATCAACGGGGAAAAAAAAAAAAAAAACATGAAGGAAGGTGGCCAAGCAGTACCAGATTTTCAAACTATATTACAAAGCAATAATCATGACAACAATCTAAGAAACAGAGGGGTAGATCAATGAAATAGCTTAAGTATACAGTATTTCAAAAGGAAATAACTGGTAATTCAGTGTGAGCCAAACTTTTGGGGAAGAAAACTCATTAGTTTTGTGGAAGTTTGGAAAAAATCTAGGCATAGACTAACATCTGACAATAAGATAAGATCAAAATGGGTACATGATTTAGATGTAAATGGTGACATCCTAAGTAAATTAGAAAGGTATGGGAATAAGGATCTGTAGATGAGGAAAGAGTTTATGAGCCAACAAAGAGATAGCGGATCAGAGGAAATAAAATGGATTAATTTTGATTATATGAAAATAAAAGGTCTTTTTTTGCATAATTAAAACCAATGTGGCTAAAATTAGAAGAAAAGCAGAAAAATAAGTAAAAAACTTTAGAGCACATTTCTCTGATAAAAGTTTCATTTCTCCCTCAAAGGGAACGGAGCAAAATTTATTAAAAACAAGAGCCATTCCCCAGATGATAAATGACCAAAGGATGTGAATAGGAAGTTTTCAGGAGAAGAAATCAAATATATCAATAGTCACATGAAAAAATGCTTTAAATTATTATTGATTAAAGAACTGACATAAAACAACCCTGAGATACCACCTCATATCTATCAGATTTGGTTAACGTGACTGAAAAGGAAAATGACAAATGTCAGAAGGAAAGTAGAAACTACACTAACATATTAATAGTAGAATTATGAATTGGTTCAAATACTCTGGAGAATAATATGGAACTTTGTCCAAAGGGTTATAGAATTGCGTATGTATGTTCTATGACCCAACAATACCACTAGCAGGTCTGTATCCTACTAAAGATTAAAAGAAAAAGCTAAAAGATTAATGTACAAAAACATTTGTAGCTCCTCTTTTTATGATGACAAAGAATTGAAAATTAAGGTGACATCGATCAACTCGGGGAATGACTGAACAAATTATGGTAGATGAATGTGAAAGAAAACTATTGTGCTGAAAGAAATGATGAAAAGAATGATTGCAGAACTTTCAGATATAAAAGGAAGTAGGCGGAACGAGGAGAACACTGTACACAATGACCTCAACATCGTATGATGATCAACTAGGAAGGACTTAACTATGACCACAACAACTGTCTGAGACAATTTCAAAGGACACAGGATGAAAAATGTTATCCACCCCTGGAGCGCCAAGTGATAAACTGAGTGAAGACTAAAGCAGATATTTTTAACTTTATTTTTCTTGGGGATTTTTTGCAAAATGACTAATAAAGAAATATATTTTGTGGTACTTCTTGTGCATAATGCTTGTCTAGTCAATGGATAGAAAGTAAATATTTTATCTATCAAATCTTAAATATCTTCAGTGATAAAACAGCTACTACTTCCCCCGGATATCCTAGTAAACTTTTGGAAGTCATCAACCTGGGAAGAAATCCGTGCCTGCATCAAGCCCAAATCTTTTCAACTTGTACCCAATGATCTTAGTTTTCATCCTATAAAGGCACCCAGACCAAGACTAGTCCCTCTTCCTTAAAGCATTTTATATGCTACAATGCGGCTATTGTCAGCTTAGATCTTCTCTTCTCTGAGTTAAGATCCCCAGCTTTCAAAATGATGATGATGATGATAGCTGATATTTCTAGACAGTTTACTATGTCTTAGGTGCTGTGCCACGTGCTTTACAAACGGGATCACATCTGATTCTCACAAGCACCTGAAAGGTACGTTCTATTATCCATCCCCATTTTATAGAAAGGAAAACTTGGGCACAAGTGGCAGTTGCCATATCCAGCACGTCCTGATTTTTCTGCAAGTATTCATTGTGTGAACTTTCTTTAACCTCTTTCTTTTCTTGATCCCAAGTCTTTTTTCCACCCATTTCATTAGTCTTCTAGGGCCAATGACGCTAACAATATGCAATATTAACGATGAGATATAAAGTTTGCATAATGTGCTCCACATATTATCTCATTTGAGCCTCAAAAGAATCCCATGAGGCGAGTCCTGAAGACTGCCATTTACTTCCTGTCAGAGAAGTGATGAACTTGAAATGCAGGGAGAGGATCGGGTTAAATACTCGTTAGGCTGGCACAAGGGCTAGCACAGGAATCAAGACCTAAGTTTAAATCCAGCCTCAGATACGGTTTAGCTGGGTGACTCTGGGCAAATCACTTAATCCTGCCTCAAGGTCCCTATCTGTAGAAGGATCTGGAGAAGGAAATAGCCAACCACTCCAGTATCTCTGCCAAGAAAATTCCAAATGGGGTCACAGAAAGTTGGACACAACTGAAAAACTGAATAGAAAAAAGGTATTGGATGAGATCTTTTTTCTACTAATTGATTTTGGCCACAAGAAATTTAGTGAAGGAAGTCGCCATTAAAAATGGAATTTTTGGTGACTTCCTTCACTAAATTTCTTGTGGAATTTTTAATCCCATTATTTGAGTAGGCCATGTTTCCTTTTACTTTTCAAGTTTGAAAATTGATCTCCACACTGTTAACCTCAACAGTTCTATCCCTCATCAAATTACAGATTTAGTATAGATCACCAAAATCCAAACTCCAGGAATAAAAAGGGAAGAGAGCTGACATCAACCACTTTGCTAAGAAAGAGGGGCAGCTGGATGGTGCAGTGGATAGAGCACTGGTCCCAGAGGCAAACGGACCCAAGTTCAAATCTGGCTTCAGGCACTTAACACTTCCTAGCTGTGTGATACTGAACAAGTCACTTCACTCCGTCTGCCTCACAAAGAGAAAGAGAGAAAAGGGTCACCTTCGTGCACGGTGATGCCGCAGTTGTCGCACTGGATGATCTCGTCGGCGTCCTCGCTGTTGTCCCCGAGACAGACGCAGCAAATCAGAATGTGATCCATTTTCTGGGTGCTCCAGTTCTGACTCTTTTCAAGAATCAGAGAGTCCTAAGAAACAAAATGATGAGAGGCTGTTTAGCACTACCATTATTAAACGGGGACAATCTTTGTTCACAGCTGAGGTTTCCTTCCAGCCTAGACTGAAGGCCCACTTCCTCTCTTCCAAGAAGGCGGAGCTGAAAGGAAGCTTCCAGCTCCCTTAGCCCAGAGCCTGGGACTCTGTAGACCCCACAAAGGTTTGCTGAATGGCTGAGCTCAAATCCAACCCTTTTATTGAGGAGACTGAGTAGCAAAGAAAGGAACTTTAGGAAGATAAGCAGAAAGAAAAAAAGAAACGGTGCTTCTTTGGAGCGAAAAAGAAATTCAGGCCATGATTCTTGCTCTACAGAAACTAAGAGAGACATACAGGAAGCAAAGACTCACTCCAGAGCAACATATAAGCAAATGTAGGAAGGGAAAGGGGGACTTTCTACATAGATCACGATTCAGCCTTAGAAAAGCCCTCCAAGATTGCCTCATTTTAGCCAATCTGAGGCCAGAGGAGACAAAGAGAACTAGCCCCAGATCACAGCTGCTGCAACAGCTCCCGCCTGTCAATCCAGCGTTCCTCCCAAGAAGGGGCCCCAGATTTTGAGAGGTTCAGAATGAATGAGAAGGGAGTACGGACACCATGGAGAGAAGGAGGTCAAAGGCCTGTGCCAGAGGAATCCCTTGGCATTTTAAATGTAAGCCATTAAGGTTTCCAAGTTCACAGTAAAAGTAAGGTTCATTTCACTGGAACAGACCAGAGTTGGAGTTCATGAGGCTTAAGCTGTTTGTAAGATGTCATCTGTGTCGATTGCAAGTTTCTTTTTGAAAAATACACAAAAACTTAATAAAATGAGCCAAATAGTTCATGCTACTTGGTATATCCCACAATTCCATAAAGTCATTTCAAAGGAGCCTTTCAAAGTCACTGAGTCTGTGTCCACACGGTCCCCTGAGCATATGAGCTGGGACTCCGAGGCTCTTGGGGGGAAAGGCAGGACTCAAACAGAACCTCGCTGGCCGTTAGAACAGTCACCTCTTTGGGACTGACAAGGCTTGAAAACATTAATTGCTGCTTCTTGAAATGAGGCACTGGGAACAGACAAACTCAGAATTACCGGAATGAGGGCGCCTTTGGTTCCAGGTGTCCACCTAGGCTTCGACATATCTGAGCTGTGTGACCCTGTGTCTTTCACTCATCCTCTCTGCCTCAGTTTTCCTGTCTGATATATGAAGATAACACCACTCAGGAGCTCAGAGCAGTGCCTGGCCCAGCTGGTCCCATATGGGTGACCATGGACAAAGTACTTCCCTTCCCTGGGTCTGTTTCATCATCTGTAAAATGGGTGAGTACTGGAGGTAATACCTCCTCCAACTGCTGCGAGGAAGCCAAATACTCTGACAACTGCTGTCAATGCCAAGGGCAGGAGGGGTGGCTGGATGACGGCTGCAGACACTGCCAGTTTGGGGCCACAGACATCTGAACAAAATCTGGGCAATGGCTCAGCCCTGCAGCAGCATCCCATGCACCTGGTGAATCTTCAAATACACACGAGAGAGACAGGGAGATGAAAAGGGCAGCATGGACAACCCAGGCCACATCCTGACCAGTCAGCAAGCAAGCCAAAACATTTATTAAGCGCCTCATGTGTGCCACGCACTGCGGCCACCCAGCTGCCATCCTCGCCACCTAGCGTGGGGCGACATGCACACCAAGGCAGGCAGCGCCCACTCCCTTCACGCAAACAGCAAACAAGCACGGGAGCGGGGGCGGGGGGGGCTTCCCAGAGAGCGGGAACAGCCGGGAGGCCGCCAGGTCCCCGATCAAGGCGGGGTGCAGGGGGAGTCTAGGCCACGCCAAGAACAGAGGCCAAAGCTACAGTGAGGTTGGGGATGATTAAGAAAAGGTCCCAGATGGGAATTGAGAGACGCTGAGTCCTTGGGAGAGAGAAGGGTCAGTGGGACGGAGCGGTCAGAGGGACGGAGCAGTCAGAAACTGGAGCAGTCAAAGGCTGGAGCAAAAGGAGTTGGGAGAGAGCGCAAGTAGGAAAGTGGAGGCGCCGGCTGTGGGCAGGAGAGACATGCAAGTGGGGAGGATCTGAGGGGGGGCTTTCTCCGGCTAGGAAAGGCATAGGTGTGTTTGCAGACTGTGGGGAAGGGGTTGGCAGAGCATATAGTGATATAAGTGATAGAGGGGGGATAATTGGGGGCAGTCTTGGAGAGATGGCTCCTTATGCAAAGGAGCTGGCCTGGACCAAGAGGAAGGCCCCCTCATTGTAGGAGGTGGGGCAGAAGGTACCTGAGCAATGGAAGAGGAGGAAGAAAGGGACTTGGGAGGAAAGAAGGAGAAAGCCCAGAAAGAGAAGGCCAAGAAGGGAGGATGAGCTCCGAAGGCACTCCACAGGCAGACGGTGAAAGTGCCATCCAGGGCGGCTGGGGGCTGGGGTCGGACAGCAAGAACTGGGCAGGGTGAGTGAGAGAAGGCAGGTAAGGCAGCAAGTAGGGACAGGACTTTTAGGAATCTGGCCCAAAAAAGGAAAGAAAACAAGAAATGGGCAAGTAGGAGGGCAGGAGTGAAGAATGAGGGGGAAAGGGGGAAGTTGAAGGTTTGAGAGAGAGGAAATGCTGAGAAAACAACCAGCTGAGGAGTATGGGGGGGAATCAATTCCCCCGACTCTCACAAACCTATTTTCCTGTTTCTCCATTTCTTTTCTTTCCTGGGGGGAAAAAAAGGCACATTTTAGGTGGGATTCCCCAGAGTCCCACACAGCCCAAGCCAGTGAGGCTTCCAAAAGGGACCTGGGAAGACCAGACAGCCACCCTCAGGCTGCAAGGAGATCACCTCCCACAAATCCGTCCCTGGGATGAAGCTTGCCGCCCACGGCCCATTTCCAGGGACTGGCCATCTTCCGTGGGAAAAAAGAACATCTGCTAGATGCAAAGAATGATCTAAAATCTAGGCTTAATTCAAGAGGCCTTGGAGGACGTGAGACCGATTAAAAGCATGAAACCCACTCTTAATCTCTAACATTCCCACTCATTTATCACTAGGTTTTGCTCGCCATTGAGACCCTGGGCTTACATCTTACCTCTGACAGTGAGGTTTATAAAATCCCTGGACCTCAATTTTCCCATCTGTAAAATGAGAGAGCTGGACTCTGAAATGGCCTCTACCTCTAGATCTAGGGTCCTTCATGATCTGCAGGGCTTCTCTCAAGAGATACCCTCACCACGAAGCCTCATCGGTTGTCCCCATTTGGTACATTCTTACACATGGACACACCATTTGGAAGAACTGCTTTGTTTTTTGACTTTATACCAGATCAGAGCATACAGCAGGTGCTTAATAAAACCTTGCGGACTGACTGATCTATGATACTCTGGTGATCATCTCCAGCCTCTCTGCCTTCCCCACTCCCACCCCCGTGGGCTAGGCAAAGCACATTATTTGTTCGTTAACCTAACTTTTTTTCAGAGGATTACAAATTCTACACAAGAGGTCAAGTGGTACATAAGGTTATATGTGTGAGTATTCAAGGGAAGAAAATCTGGGACCAATTCATACAAAATGCAATTAAAATAATTCTGTTACCCTGAAGAGGAAGGAGAAATATGCCAAGAAATGTTAAAGCCAATATTTCTTCCTCTTGGTTCCTAAGAAGATTAAATTCTCAAGAATCTGAAATAATCATACTATCCAAAAAAAAAAAAAAAAAAAAACCAACCTAAAAGCTATACAGCCAACCCTGGCTTTTTCTCTCTACCCTAACCCTTAGCCAAAATCTGATTTTAGAGTTCTTCAAGTGGAACATAGTCACTATAAATCCCAAGCGATCACTAAAAGTTCACTGCAGGAGACCAGAAAAAAACAATTCTATTGCACCTTCAAAATGGAAATGATGAATCTAAGCCCAAATGCTCACTCTGAATCAGAGAGCACCCGAGGAGGGCAGCTACCCATTTTATAACCCATCTGACTGTGCTGTACTAGAAAGCATATAAATCCTATTAAGAATGCTATCCATCTCATACTGCCCTCAGAGGAAAAAGAAAGAAAAGAAATTATAAAAACTTCTATGCAAAATTTCCCTACAAATAATCCTTGACGCCAGCAAAGCCTGCCCCTGTAGGAAATCAGCATGACAGGTTGGACCCAAACAGGACTGAAGCTCCTCAACACCCACGTCACTGTTACTGCAACTACTTCCGACACCCAGAAAAAGAAGCTGCTAGCTGCTGTATCAGGGCTAGCCCGACAGCATCTCTGTAAAGCCAAGAGAGCAAAAACAGAAGATCAGCAAAAGGAAGGAAGACACAAACAGGCTCTGTGGAATGAATTTGTACTTGGAGTCCCAGAATTTGAAGAGGACCTGGAGAACATCCAGAGGAAGTTAACTGAGGAGGTCAGCAGGAAGGCCTATAAAACATGGCTAAAAGAGGAGGCCCACAGACACTTTAATGCTGGCAAGAACCAAGATAGAGGTGGTGAGCACCAGGGAAATAACAAAAAGAAAGGCTGAGTTAAGATAAAACTTCCTGATGTTGAAGCCAAGTCATTTTCTCGGGGTCTTCTGAGACTAACTAAACCCACGCAACCTGTCAGAGAGCTAAGACTTCCCAGTGCCTCTGACTCTCAAGCAGCAGCTCAGGGCTGGCCAGCTCTCATCAAGGCTACACAGAAACGGCAATCCCAGGTCTGCCTCTGCCCACCCCTGGGCTCAGCCTCCATCTACATCCTACTTCCCAAGCCACCTGCTGCGTGCTCTGAGGCCATCCGCATTGGATAAGAAAGGTCAATCTGAGGAAGCATGCTGCATGCCAAGCACCTGGCCTGACAACTGGCCCCGGCTCTCCTCGCCACCCAGACTCTGCACCTACACGCATTCTCCTGAAGGGGAGGACGTTCAGAGGAGGGCAGCACGTGGACCCGATCACATCCCCTACGTCCAAGCGTTAACATCTCCATCGCCTCAGACAATAAGAAGGCATCAAGGGGCTGCACGCTCTCTAGGAGGCTCACCAACCACATTCAGCCAGTTGCAATTACCAAAAACAGCAAGATGTGCGTGGGTAGGGGGTGCTTTTTTGTACTTGTTTAACCCAATTCGGTGAAATGAGAGAAACAAAAGAACACCAAGTTTTTAGTCAAGAAGTGACTGAAAAAGCTGTGAACAGAGCAGAACTTAACTACTCTGAAGTTAGTTAATAATACTATGATTAACTACTATGAAAAATAGTATTATTGTTAACTTCTCTGTAGTTAAGTGGGATGCTGACAGTACATCCACATGTAGCATGAAATTTAGCCCAATCTTTCTGTTGAGGAAGAAAATGCACAGACACAGACACACACACACACACACACAGACTAGACACGCCAAGGTGCTGGAAGGCCGCTTTCTTGACTGCCGCGTCTCTGGGCCCAATTCACAACCCTAACTTTCAGAAGAAGGACTTCCCGTCAAAGAACTGGGCCACGTGTCCCTTTGGTAACCACATTCAGGAAGGCAAGGTTTGGTACTGGCGTTTCTTTGCTGCAACAACTAAGCCACGAGGCACCTAAAAGCAAGGACCACGTGGCAGCCATCTAGCGCTGTAAGGACATGGTCTTAAGTTTATGGGAACCTGAGCTTAAGATCAGCTGCAACATTCATTCAGTCCAGGAAATAAGTCTCTAAAAGAGAGGGGAATTCACACTTTAAATAAAGTTAAACAGATTAAAAGCAAGAGACTGGGGAGAGGGAGTTGTAAAGGGAGGGTCATTAATCTATTGAGTCTGCTTTAAAACGGTCCCTGGGGGGTGGAGGAAAGAGCCTCCTTAAGCGCCGTGCCAAGCACTTTGACAAAAGGACGCCTCTGGTCCTCGGGACCCTCGTCCTGCTGGAGCCCAGGAGCCAGGAGGGGTGGGGGGGAGGGAGCCAGTGCTGCAGCTTTCCGGGGCCCTGGGGCTGGAGCCCCACTCGAGCTGTCCAGGCGCCCAGTCCCCCCGACAGACAGAAAGATAGCACAGAAATCGGGATGCTCTACCTCATTGCTCTTGCTCTGAGAAAGGGTCAGGCTATCATTGGTGAGTTCCTCGTCATCGGCGCTGTTCCTGCTGAGGCCCTGGCCCTTCCTCTTCTTCCCCGGCCCATCGCTGGCGGGGCTGCTGTGGTCCTCGTCGTTCTCGTCATCATCGCTGCAGCTGCCGTCGTCCTCGTCGTCCTCATTGTCGCCGTCGCTACCCTCCCGGTGCGAGGAGGCCTTGCCCTTCCTGCGCGCGGCGGTCGGCCGCCAGTCGTTGTCGTCTTCGCTGTCATAGTCGTCCATGTCGTTCAGCTCCTCCATGGACACGAAGTCGAGGAGGGGCCGGTTCCGGCGCAGGTTCCACTTCTTGGGCTCACTGGCCTGCTCCTCGGGGGCCGCGGGGGGCCCAGAAGCTTTCTCCTTCTCCTTTCTCTTGCGGGGCTTGTCTTCCCCCTCCTCCTCCTTCTTCTCAGCCTTCCCCGGGGCTTTCTCGGCCCCGAGCGTGTCCTCCCCCGCAGCGTTCTTCAGCGTCTCCGCCTCGACTTTGGTTTCTTCGGCGAGCTCTTCCTCCAGGACATTTTCCTCCGAGTCGCTACAGGACCCTTCGCCGCTGTCCTTTGAAGGATCTTCGCTTCCATTCCCACTCCCTTCAGAATCTGTTGAAAATATGAGAAAAAAAAACCACACATATGTATATACATACACACACACACACAACGCGGACACAAATGAAGCCGCCAAAATGGGGGAACACCCAGCAGAATGGTAGAGACACATTTTTAAGTAAAAAAAAAAAAAAAAAAAAAAATGGCCCACACCCCCAACCTGGTCACAACCTGCAGGAGAACGTCGGCGTCGGGGCAGCCGCTGTGCCCAGGCAATCAAAAAGCGGGGGCCAAGCTCTTCGAGCCCTCCACATGGGCAGCGCCCCGCCAGAAAATGTCATCAGGAGCTTCCCAAAAGCTTGCGAGTTTTTTGCGGCTCACTGCTAGACATTACTCTGCCCTTTTAATTAATGAATAGCCAGAGAACAGACAGACGAGAAAGAACCGCCTACAAAGCGCATTTCCGAACGTCTCTCTCTCCCTCTCTCACACAAACACACATTCCGCGTCTCTCTCCTGGCAGCGGCTGGCAAGCAGGCCCTGGCCCCCAGAGCCACAGAGCGCCTCGGATTCGCCCCCAGCCCCGGCTCACACCGGGAGTCCAGCCCTGCCACGGAGGCCCCGTGAGCTCCAGGTTACCTTACTGATGACACTGTCCATTTCCTTCAGGGCTACTAAGCAGCTAATGTCCAAGCAAAACAGCTGGGGAACGGAGAGGGGTCCTCGGATGATCTCCCCACAACAGAGTCTCCAGGCCCACAAGATGCCATCTCCAGCCGAAAGCTCACCCCCCCCCCCTTGGGAGCCAACCTTAGAGCCTCAGCCCTCTTCCCCAAACTGAGGTGGCCCCTCAGCCCCATCCATCATACCCCCCAGAATCATACCACTATCAAGCCTCGGGAAGCCAAGAGCACCTCCCACAGCATGAGGGGGCCCTGGCCTGGGGTTCTGGAAAGGGACACCCTGAATTAGCAAATGGCCTTATATCACGGCCTCTGCAAAACAGATTGTTCTCATCTGCCCATTCCGCCAAAGGAAACCTTTCCAAGCTTGGGGTACATCCCCCCTCACCCACCACAGGGTCGAGACCCCTCAGTTATCCTCCACCTGGGTTAGCCCATCTGCCGAAACAGTTTACCAGGAGGTGGCTGCCATGCAAGCTCTGGCTTCTTGGAGCCAAGGGTGAGAGCTAGCCGGATTAGGGGAACCCCAAAAGAGAAAAGCAGCTTTGAAAGGTAGCTCTCACCCCAGAGTCTTCCCTGAACATACCCTTCACCCCAAGTCTCTCGTGAATAGAAGCCTTGAATGCTTTCTGGCCTCTAGAAATACCGTAACAAGCAGCAGCGACAAATGCAACTCCCAGAGATGACTCCATTTCAGCAAAATTACGTTCTAAGCTACTTTTCTTGAAGAGGTCAAACAACAGCCAAAGCTTGGACGCTGACTTTCGCCAGGCACGAAGGCGTACCCCAATGGTGAGCTTCACACAGACGCGCCGCTCCTTAGTTACATAACCACCCGTCTTGGCACGGCAGGGCAAGTTTGCAGTTGTTAAGTTCTGGGGTTTTCTTTGCTTTGTTGCTAATGTCTAGTGATTTTTAAATGAGAAACTGTTAAATAATGACTTCTCAGGTTTGCCGACTGGCCAATAAAAGGTTTCAAATAGTTTTGAGTAGGTCAAAGTTCCTATGTGGTCATGACTCTTCCACGGGCAGATTCCCTTCGCTAGCAGCCCCCTCCCCTGCCCTGCGAGTTTCCAAACGAAGTCACATTGCAGTTATAGGGATCAGGACACCACTCAACAACCTACTACGGGCAAAGAAGAAGTGTTTTGATGAAAACAGAACAATACCCCTGGTGATAGGGGTGAGCAGGCAGCAAAGGAGCTAAAATTTTCCCCAAACAGAAACTCTAGAGGCCAGAGGTCGGTTCTATAAGGTCCCAAGCTATATTCATGTACAACCATCAAGTCCACAGAAACAGGAAATGTGGCTGCATGTAGCCATCTGTTTCCCATGAGCCCATGTTCCTATCACGGCCGGCTTTGAGATTCTCAAATTCCGAGAATCAGGGGCTGTGCGCTTCCAGAGGACAGTGGAGCTGGGACACTGCTCACGGGCAGGACTCTCGGCCTGAAGGTCCAAAAGAAAAATAACAATAACTCGGACCTCTTGGCTCACTCCTCCAAATAAGTGGAGTCAAGTGAGTAAGTCTAGGATACGTAAATGAAAATAAATAAGAATAATGGACCTAAAAAAAAATGTCTTTGAAACCGCAACGAGAATCCCTGGTTTCATTTAAATAAGAACTGATTTTCTCAATCGTGAGGATCTCTCGCAAAAACTGCTATTTCTATAACACAAAAAGTCAACTAGCACCAAGGACTCAAGGTGCTGAACAACCACACCGACACCACTAGCAAACCGTAAATGTATTTGCATGTTTATACATAGCACTGGCATTTTAGTGATAGCTAGTATGTATGTAAGTGGCATAAGTAAGCTCACAAGACACTTTATTTATTACTTCATCCCTTCAATAACCTGAGAGAAAGTGCTATTATTATCCCCTCCCTTTGTAGATGAGGAGCCTGAGGTGGGCAGAGGTTCGGTGACTTGCCTAGGGTCACAAAGCTAAGCAAGGGGCTGAGGCCAGACTCAAGTCTTTCTAACTCCGGGCCCTGAGCTCAATCCACTGAGGCCCCGAGCTGTCTCTGGATGCAGCCAATATTGACCAGCAATGTTGCAAAAACCAACGCATTTCCCCAAAGGAAATACTTCCAAGTTAAAAAGAAGCGGCAGTCACAACTCCCTCGGCAGGGCAGGCCCTCGCCGGCCGGAGGAGGTATGTGGACACTTCTCCCTGACCCGCCCCACACCGGATTTCTCGGGGTCCCGGGTGATCCCTCCCCTCCCCTCCCCCATGTCCAATTCGTGCCGCCCCTTTCCAGAGCCCCACCCCAACACTCCACGGGGCTCCCCATTGGAAGAAGGCTTCTGATAAAACAGCCTTCTCCGCTGCCTCTCAACACCACCTCCACAGCCTCAGGTCCCCGTGCCTTCCCTCCCCAGCTGCCCTGCCCCCAGCACGGCCCCCCCCACCCCCAACTCCTTTGGAGCTTTCTTTGCTCCTCCTCCTGACCGCCTCCAGCCCTGTCCTCCTAAGGAAAGCCTGGCCCCCTTTTTTCTCTCCCAGACTTTTCCCATCACGGAAGGACCAGGCGGGCTCATCAGGTAGCTGTCCACACCTGCAGCTGTTTGCCGTCTCGTCTCCCACCCACAGCAGGGGGCCCTGGCCCTGGCCCAGTGTCCTTCCCGTGAGCCGCTCCCTAACGCTAACTAACTGTCCTCAAATTATTTTATGGACAAAGACCCAGAGGAATGCCAGAGGGGAGCGGCCCTGGGGCAGGCTTCGGGCCTTCTCCTCCTGGCCGCCACAGAGGTTTCCTCAGGGTTCTGAGCCCCGGAGGCGCTGCTGAGACCGATGGGGACGATGGCGAGGAGGCTGACGGCAGCATTTCTCCATCCCTCCTGCGTGCCTCGCACTGGGCTTCCCTGGACCCTCCCGAGCCCCTCTGGGCAACACTAACCCGCGCGAAACTGATACTATCTGCAAACCCCAGACTTCGTGTTTTGTATTTCCAGACGTTACTCACAAAATCGGCAGAAAGGGACGGCGTTTTTTATTTCCTCGATTCGTCACTAGGATGGTAAGGATTTATCCAGAAGCGAGTGATCCATAACAACAAACTAAACAACCTAATCCTATGACTTTCTGTGTAAGTTTTAAGAAGCCCACGTTCCCTAAGACGTTTCTAGGGGAAGGATTTAAAGTTCCACGAAAGTCACGGGTCACCAGTGGCCTAAGTTCCAGGCACGTGGATGCAGCGGCACCAAATGGGCTCTGCCCACCTGGGGCTCGGCCGAGCTCGCACCCAGAGCCCGCGGCACCTGGACACAAAGCAATTCCGAGGGCTGCTGGCCCTGGGGGGCGAGTGGGAGGTGCGAGACGGCCCTGGCTAAGCCCGGGAGAATCCAGGGACGCTCGGGAGGACGCCGGAAAGGAAGGCCACGCGGGGCCTGAGAGCCCAGAAGTCAGAGGGCGCCGCCGGAGCGCCGCTGCTTAGAGACCCGCGGGAGGGGCGCCCGGGCAGCCCAGCAGGGAGCACACGTCGCGGGGGCGGGAGAGGAGGGCTCGCGGCCTAGAGCCGGAGGAGGACGCCCTCTGGTTTGGGGCACTGAGAGTCTGAGGCGCCCAGCACGAGATCCCCGCGGAACCGGGATCTGAAAGAAGAGCGTGGGAGGCAGCCCGGGCCAGACTGCACCGGAAACGACGGGAGTGGAGAAAAGCGTGGGAACAAAAAGGAGCCGAGAAGGAAAAAGCACAAGGAGGGGGGCAAGTGGGGGGCTGGCAGGAAGGCCAGAGGAGGACCTGAGCAGCCTCAAGGGGGGGAGAACAAAGGAGACTGCCCAGGGGCCCCCACTGGGGGCGAGGGGGGAGGAGGAGGCGCCGAGGGGCTGAAGGAGCCCACCACGGAATGGGAGCTTAGAGAGGGGCGCCACTCAGAGCACCCTCAGGGCGTCACAGAGCTCCTCGCGTCAGAGGGCGCTCTCTCCGGACGCTGCGTGTAAGTGTGAGCCCGCTTGTGATGCCCCGGGACTTCCGTGTCCGTGCCGCCCACATCCCACAGGGCCGTGTGTGCATGGGGGTCACGGGGTCATGTGTGCCCACACGACTGCACGGGAGGGGGGGGGTAGTGTCAGGGCCGTTCCGTCCCACAGGGCCACGTGTGCACATGTGACTGCAGGGGAGGGTCACAGCTGTTCCGGCCCGTGGGACGTGCGTGCACACACGACTGGGGGGGGGGGTGTCAGGACCGCTCCATCCCACAGGGCCGCGTGTGCACACGTGACTGCAGGGGGGGGGTGTCAGGGCCGATCCGGCCCGTGGGACGTGCGTGCACACGTGACTGCGCGGGGGTCCCGTGTGGCTGTCTCTCACACATACGTCTCACAGGACTGTGAGTGTGCACACGTGTGAGAGAACCCCTCACAGGTCTCTCTGGGCAGCACTGGGCACATGTGTGTGCCGCCCAGGGACCCACGTGTGTGTTACACAGCCCACGGCCGGTGTGTGCGCACACGTGACCACACGTGAAGATTCCTGGCTGTCTGTCACGCCCATGTCCCACAGGCTGGTGTCCATGCATGGGCCTGCCCCCATAGTGGCCCATCCACAGGACAGTCTCAGACGTAGCAGACACGCCCCCGCAGGTGTCAGTCACACACACACGTGGGCGGGGCACCCTTCCGGCCTCCCTCCACTAGGCTGGGGATCCACGCCTCCTCCCACCCCTCGGTCCCCCAGAACCCGCCTCCTCTCCCGAAGCACCCAGCCGCCTCCCCGGTGACCAGCGGCCCGAAGCCAGGCGCACGAGGGTCTCCCCCCCCCCCACAGCCAGGGCCGGCGCACCCGGGGGGAGAAAGAACAGCGCACCTTGGGGAAGGGGCGGCGCACCTGGCGGAGGCCGCGCTCCCTCGGCCCGGGGTTACCTGAAGCATCGCCCACTTTAAAGTCGCTGTCATCGGAGCTGTCATAGTCGAGCGCCTCAAGCAGGGACGCGGCCAGGGGCTTCACGGGCCTCCGCTTCGAACTGCGGTCCACTGCAAAGGAGACACACAGGGGGCGTCACGGAGGAAGGCGAGCACGAGACGCCCGGCCCCGCCCCCGCCCCACCCCCTCCCGCACTTACTGGGGCCGGCGGCCGGGGCGCGGGGCCGGGGGGCGCGTGGGGGGGCGGCGGCGGCCCCGGAGGAGGCGGCGGAGGCCCGGCCCTGGCGGCCCGGCCGTCCCCACGCGCGGCCCACTCCGGGCCGCCCCGCGCCGCGCCCCCGCCCGCCGCAGCGCGCGCCCGTCTCCGCAGCCCGGGGAGCACGCCCGCAGGAGGCCCACGAGGGCTCGGGCCCGCACAGACACCCGCGCACAAAGGGCCGCCCGACCGGCCGGACGCGGCACGCGAGGCCCTCAAAAGGAACGGCGGCGGCGGCGGCGACTACAGGGACCGAGCGCGAGCCGGGAGGGGGCGGGACTGGAGGAGCAGGCAGGGGAGGAGAGTGCGCCTGCGCTGGGGGCGGGGCCGGCCGGTAGGGGAGGAGTGCGCCTGCGCCGGAGGCGGGACCAGCGCAAGGTCGTGAGTGCGCCGGCGACGTGGGCGGAGTTAAGAAAGGGGACGGAAAAAAGAAAAGAGCCGAAGAGACAAGGAGAGCGGAGCTGAGCCGCAGTGCGCCTGTGCCTGGGGCGGAGCCGCAGAAAAGCCTGGAGAAACTGGGTTAGCAGAGGGGAGGGGCCAAGGGAAGGGGCGGGAGGGCGCCTGCGTGGGGGGAGGGGCTTGGAAGCGAGGGAGGAGCAGAGGGGAGGGCGGGGCGGGAACGCGCTTCCCTTGCTCTTCCCCTTTGTTCTTCCTTGCTGGCTCGGTGTCCGCGCCTCCCCCCCTCCCCGCCCCCCGGGCTTGGGCCTGCGAGCCCCTCGAGGCCACTGGAGAGGGAGCGATAGGCCGGGGCCTTCAGAGGCGGATTGGGGAACTCTGAAAAGTACAAAGAGGGGGCGCGCGGGCTTCTCACCTCCAGGCTTTGGTCTGGGCCTGGCTGTTCCCACTTCCAACCCCCCTGCACCCCAGCAGCCCGCAGGAGGCCCGGAAGACCCCCCCCCTAGTATCAGCTCTGGGGACGCCCAGGGTGACTGTGCACGGCTCCGCAGGGGAGGGGACCAAGCTTGGGCAGCCCCGGGCCCAGGGGACTCGGTGCTGGGCACCTGCCGCCTCCTCCGCCTCCTGTCCCGGGCCTGATTCCGCAGCAGCACCCCAGGCTGAGCTCCAGGCTGCCGCCCTTCCCGGGCCTGAGCCAGAGGAGGCCCTGGGGGCTGCACAGCCTGAGGCAGCCCCCCCCCCCCCATTAGGGGCTGACCTGGAACCACTAGTCAGAGTGGAGACGTCCGGGGCTCAGACAGCCCCGAGCGGAAGGACCTTTTCTAGTCCCCCGGAGAAATCCGCAGCGTCCTTGGAGGAATGCGCCCTGGGCTGCGGCTGAGGAGGGAACCTAGGCCCGGGCGGTGGGAAGGAGCGGGCATCTGACGGTGCCCTGTGTGCCAGGCACTGCGCCAAGGGCTATTTACAGGCACCTCCTGAGGCGGCGCAGCCCCGTTTTACGGGCCCACTGGCCTCCGGATCGTAGCCCAGCTTGGAACTGGGGCTTCCTGAGTCCAGGCCCGGTCCAGGAACTGGGGCCTGGGGGCCCCCCCGACAAGAGGCCCCAAGCTCAGGCTGAGCTTGCAGGGAAGCAGCAGCAGATCCCCAGCCTGGCCGGCCCAGAGAGGTGAGGAGCTCCCAGCCCTCAATGCTCAGAAAGGAGCAGCTGAAGTTCAATTCCGTTATAAACACAAGTGGCGGGCCGTGCGGCAGGTCCTGTGCTAGCAGCCCTCAGAGACCACAATGGAGCTGAAAAAGGAAGGCCCTGAAGGGCAGGACAAGAACTCGGCTCCGGAGGCGGTCTGTGGGCCTCCAACAGGGGGGCCATCCAGAAGTGCCTCGATCCTGGCCTCAACCTATAGTCCCAATTGAGAAGGGAGGCCAGGAGCCAGGACAAAAACAACCCCCCCCCCAAAAAAAAAAAAACCCTCTCATCTGAAATGGCCGTTATGGGAACCGAGACACCCAGGCCACACACCCAAAAGAAGAAAATGGCCCCAAAACATCTTCAAGCAAAGCCTCAAGGAAGAACACAGCTGCCGCACAAAATCAGTTCCCATTCTGGCAAGGAAAGAGTCAAGTTTAAGAAAAAGGTTAAGAAATGATTGTGTAAATGAAAACATTAGGAGAAATACTTGGGAAACAGGTAAGAACCACGGAGGAAACAATGGAAAGAAAATTCACCACGCCCAAGAAATAGGAAACCCTCTCAGATGTTCTGACACTGCTGGGGTCAGTGGTTGTGGCCAAGGGTTTGCATAATTATACCTGCTGCTTCCTAAGGCTGCCGTGAAGATCAAATGCCACAATATTTGTAAAGCACTAGGTGCCTAGCACCTAGATGTCTAATAAACGCTCGTTTCCTATTTTCCTGGAAAATTGTAATAATCCAAGTAGAAATGAATGATTCCATGACAAAACAAAACAAAAAAAAAGTAAAAATGGAGGGAAGGAATAGAGAGAAAAATGCAAGAGTTCACATAGAAAAAACAGCACATGTGGAGAAAAACATTTTTTTTAAATCAATAATCAATGAACTAGACGGCCACAATCAAAATAGAACATCTTATATCAGAAAAGTGTCTGATCTCTCAGGACCAGAGGGCTAAGTAGAAATAGCAGGGAGTCTTGGTGATCTCCCAAAAGAAAGCCCAAATTGAAAAATTCCCAGGAAAATTGTGACCCAAATTTAAAGCTTCCAAATCAAAGGGAAAATAAAATACCAGGGACAGCCAGCAAAACAAGTATTTTTTTAATAGCTTTTTATTGATAGAACATATGCAGGGGTAATTTTTCAACACTGACGCTTTCAATCACTTCTGTCCCAACTTTTCCCTTCCTTCCCTTCACCTCCTTCCCTAGATGGCAGGAAGTCTCAAAAACATATTAAAGTTTATCTTAAATACAATATTTGTGTACACATTTATACAGTTCTCTTGTTGCACAAGAAAAGTCAGATTTAGAAAGGTAAAAATAACCTGGGAAGAAAAACAAAAATGCAAGCAGTTCACACTCATTTCCCAAAAACAAGTGAAGTATTGAGGAGCCAGTTAGGATTCCACAAGATTTGAGAACCACCTCTATAAAGAAGAGATTAAAATACAATATTCCAAAAAGGCAAAAAATAGTCACAACTAAGAATAACTTTAACAGCAAAATGTATTATAAGTCTACAGAGGAAAAATAGGCCTTGAATGAGATAAAGAATTACCAAGAATCCCTAATGAAAAGACCAAAAATAAGTAGGAACTTAAAAATACAAACAGAAAGATGGGTAGGAGCAGTAAAATGCAGGCAGAAATTTGGGTGTATACATAAATATCACTCATCAGAAGTGATGGGGAAACAGAAAGGAATGGGGAGTTGAGGGGAAGAAGGAAGGTAGATACTGAGAGGGATTAGTAATAAGCAAGACAAACTTTAAGAAGGTTAGATCATAAAGAGTTTAAAAGAAAAGGGTGAGACCCTGTATTAAAGAAATGAAGGGCAAAGGAGCAGAAGTGGTAGAAAAATGTTTAAGAAAATGGCAAAGGAGCAGAAGTGGTAGAAAAATGTTTAAGAAAATGGAATAGAGGGGGGGAAATGTAATTAGCGATCATGAATGTGAATGAGATGAATTCACCCATAAAAAGAAAGAGACAAGCAAAATGAATTAGAAAACAGAATCTAACCATGTGTTTTTAACAAACTTTAAGATTCATACAGAGTTGAAATAAAGAACTGGAGCAAAATCTTATGTTTCATATGAAGTGAAAAAGGCATTGTTATCAGTCATGATCTAATGTAAGGTAATAGAAACAACATATCTATAACAGATAAACAAGGAAATTTCTTCTGAAAGGTACTCTAGACAATCTAATATACTAATATAAATACTAAACATATTGACAATCTAAATGCTGAAAGGAAAAGGTAAATGACTTGCAGAGAGAAAATATTAAAATTATAATTTTAAAAGCTCTCAATTTACCCCTTTCAGATCTAGTTAAGTCTAACTAAAATATAAACAAGAAAAAAGTCAAAAACGTAAACTGAATTTTAGAAAAGTTTGATGACGGACTGCTGATGATCATTGGATGGGAACAAAAAGAAATGTGTCTACATATATACATATGTGTGTATATGTACATATATATTGTTATAGCTATGCATGACATCATTACAAAAATTGAGCACATGTAAGAGCATAAAAATCTCAAAGAAATGTAGAAAATCAGAAATATTAAAAACATTATTTACCAATCACAATGCCATAAAATCATATTCAACAAAGGGCTTCTGAAGTAATTGTTTAAAAAGTTATTGAAGTAGAATACAAAGCTTTGTAAAAGTGAATGTTGAAAAGTATCCACATATATTTTGAAAATAAAAAGCTTTTAAAAAATGGAAATAGAGAAAACAAAAGAAAATCTTATTTTCCAATGTTTTTATTATATTTAAGAAATTTTTATTGTATTTAAGAAAATTAACCAGAGAGAAATATGACCAAAAACAATCCATCAATAAAAGGAAATGAGCTGGTAAAAAAAAAAAAAAGTAATAGAAGACTAAATAACTTTATGCTAAAGAATTGATAACGAGAAATTATGAAAATGATAACTTCACTAAATGTTATGTCTCCACATACAAAAATATATAGCAGCTCTTTTTGTGGTGGTTAAGAATTAGAAATGAAGGGTATGTCCATAATTGGAGGGTGCTAAACAAGTTGTGGTATGTGATTATTATGGAATATTATTGTGTTATAAAGAAATAACAAACAGGATAATTTCAGAAATACCTGGAAAGACTTTCATGAACAGATGCAAAATGAAGAGAGCAGAATCAAGTGAATGTTGTATATAGTAATAACAATTTGTATAATGATGAGTTGTGAATGATTTAACTATTTTCAGCAATACAGCACAATACAACAATCCTAAAGGACTCTTGGTGAAAAATACTGTCCATTTCTAGAGAAAGAACTGATTTTTGTCTAAATGCAGACTAAAGTGTTCTTTCTTTTTCTTTCTTTCTCCTTTTGTTTTTGTTCAAATGTTCTTGTACAAAATGACTAACATGCAAGTGTTTTACATTTGTTATACATGCACATATATAGCCTATATCAGATTGCTTACTACCTCAGGAGGGAGCAGAAGAGGGAAAGAGGTTTAGAATTTAAAACTTAAAACTTAAAAAAAAATGTTTAAAATTGTTTTAATATGTAATTTAAGAAAAATAAAATGCTACTTCAAAAAATGTCATGGTGAGATAATGCCATATTTTGGGGGGGATAGAGTCAAAGTACTTTTTAAAGGAAAATGTACACCTCTAATTTTTTTCTAAAAGAAAAAAAACCAGCTCAATAAATTGGAAGTACACTAATTTTTTTAAATCAATACTTTAAAAAAAATCACTAAAATTCTGAAAATCAAAGAAGAAATAAAATGAAAAAAAAAAACAAAAACAGGAAACCCACTGAATAAAATAAAGCAAGAGACTTTTTAATAATAGAGGAATCATTAGCTGATTGATTTTGAAAAGAGAAAGTTAAATGACCAGTCTCTAAGGTGAAATCCTCACAGTCTACATCTTCTAAATTAGTAACCTCTTTTTGAATATATGTCTCAGGTCTGAGAGCTACAAGGGCCTGGATCCCAGAACTCCAATATTGTCTTAATTACATATGTCCTGATGTCAGTGATGTTCAAGGAATTACCCAGTTTATTAGTGACTGTGACCCTGAAAAGTCCAGGCTAAAGTTTGGAAACTATTCTTTTGGTGATAGGGAACCATTGTGCTGAGAAATGATATGGCAAAAATGATGACTTAAAAGATTAACTTGTAGTTTTGTAATACAGATTGGTGAAGCTAGGGTGGAAATTATTGTGAGGGAGACTTCAAGATACTGCTGAAATACATTCTCTCATACTAAGAATTTCTGACCATCCCCAAATGTAAGGCCCAAATGATTCTTCCTATTTATGTACCACAGAGCTGACACTGCAGAAAATTTCAGTTCAGATGTGTAATTTTTGCTATTTTAAGCCTGAATAATTTAAGTACATTTTTGTTTATTTGTGATGTTATCCCCCCAAAAAAGAGATAAAAAAAAATGAAAGGAATAGAAGGTATCATGTGTTTGTGCTGTGTCTCAAAGCATTCTTTACCTTTAAAGTTGAGGATGAATCTTCCTGTTTTTCACTCTCAATGCTGTGTCCTTGAGAAGCTGCTCTGCAGTGCTGTCATTGGCCATCTGCTATGCTTTTCTGGGATTGCCATCCCAATTTGATGAGACATGATCACAACACCCCAGCCTGTCAGAAATAGATGCCTTGTGCTTATCTGTTTTCTCAGTTGTTGAGGTCCTAGTCCCTCTCCATGCAAACCATGGCTCCTTGCAAAGCCAACTTTCAGGATGCCTCAAAGCATTTCATCATTTTAAAAAAGTAGGAAAGTCTTCTGCTGAATAAAAGTTTAGTTTATTATTTTGGGGTCCATTTCTCTACATTAAGTAGAGTAAAATCTTCTTAAATATAGTAAGTTTTCCTTTATTTGAAACAAAAAGAAAATAAAATAGGTAAGCTCTCTTTCAGAAGGAAATAGAATGGTTGTGTAACTTATGGCAGCCTCCCTCAGTCTGAACTTATGTGGAAAAAGTCTAATTTTGAGGGCTAAGATAAGAGGTACTCATCTCTCTTTGGCTAGTTTTGCTCACTGAGAGTTTACATTGAGAAAATTCCAAATATAGCTTACATATAGATCATGTATAGCTTTCCAAAAGCAAAATGTTAAGAGTAGATAGGGCACTGGGCTTGGAGTCAGAAAGACTCATTAATTCTAGGGGATTCTGGGGAGTGAGTCTTAGGCACCTTATTTGTAAAATGGAAGGATTAGGTTCTTTCCAGATCTAAATCTATGATTCTATGAATGTAACCAATAGGGTAACTAGCTTCCCAATATACACTCAAGCTTAAAAAAAAATGGCATGTCAGGAACAGGACATTCCCAGAAAAGGGTAAAAAGCTCCTGCACTGCTCCTGAGCCTTATCTTTGCACATGGAGCCTAAAGTCCTCCCAGTGTCGTCCTGCCATACTTGATCTCTTACAACTCTAAATCACCAACTGAACAAAACTGAATATTACCCATCAGGGGGGGAAATGGATCTTTTATGAAATAAAGAACTCTCAAGCATCCCTGATGAAAAGACCAAAGCTAAATAAATTTTAAAATATGCCTCAAATACTCAACTTAAGAAAGGCTTAAAAATAAACAAGGAAGAGAAGTCATAAGGGATTCGATAAGGTTAAACTTTATATTCCTACATGGGAAGATGATACTGGTAACGAGAATTTTCTCATTATTAAAGTAGTTAAAAGTATACATAGGAGGATAGAGGCATGAATATGATGAGATGATATGTAAAATAATGAAATTAAGGGATAAGAGAGAGAGAAGGGGAAAGGGAGAAATAGAATATGGTAAATTATCTCACAAAAAAAGAGCTTATACAGTGGGGGGAGGAAAGTGGGAGAAGGAGTAAATGCTTTAACCTTAGTCATCAAAACTGACTCAAAGAGAAACTACCACACAAAACCCAGTTGGGTATAGAAATTTATCTACCCTTCAAGAGAGTAGAAGGGGAAGGGGGAAAGAGAAAGGGGACTGATGGATAAGAGGGGTTAAGGGAGTTAGATGATAGAAGCAAAACACTTTTGAAGACAGGGTGAAAGGAGAAGAGAGAATAGGAGAAATGGGGGAAAATGTACAGAGAGAAATGTCTATTTCTTTTTTTTTTTTTTTTTTGGAGGCTGGGGTTAAGTGACTTGCCCAGGGTCACACAGCTAGGAAGGGTTAAGTGTCTAAGACCAGATTTGAACTCGGGTCCTCCTGAATTCAGAGCTGGTGCCCTATCCACTGCACCACCTAGCTGCCCCCATCTATTTCTCTTAGTAATCAAAACTATAAAGATGAGTGAAATTAATTTTTTTTTTTAAATGGACATTCCTCAATTGATAGTCAAAGAATACGAACAGGCAATATTCAGATTAAGTACTCAAACCTATCTATAGTCATCCGGAAAACAAGGGTCTAAATCACTGTTGATTAGAAAAATGCAATTTAAAACAACTCTGAGGTACCATTGTACACCTATCAGATGAACTAGCATGACACAAAAGGAAAATGACAAATGTTGAAGGAGACGCAGGAAAACTGGGATACTAAAGCACTGTTGGGGGATTGTGTCTGCTTCCACCATATGAAACCATATTTCCATAGGAAAAGGTATGAGAACTTGGTCGATCTTTGGCAAAAATCTGGGCCAACAAGATCCACAACGTTCCTCAAGTTGGCCAACTTAATAACCCACAGAAAAGGGCTAAGCGTATTCTAGCATGGCCTGTGGTTAGGAGGTGGAGTCTCCTCCAAGATCACTTGTCCAGCTCTGGCTCTTCCCGAAACCATCTATACTGTGACACATTCTAGATTCTTGCCAGGGAAAAAAGTCAACCTTGATGACCTACAATCTGGAACTTCCTTCTCTTCCATACTTTTTTTCAGCTGAAGGAAACGGACAATGAAAAACCATTTAAATGTTCAGTTTATCCTGAGTGTTGGGCTAAGCATTAAATGCAGGCAAACGAGACCATTCTTCATTCCAGAAGATGCCAGATAAAGGGATCAGGAAACCAGTGGAGGCAGCGGGGTGAGGGCTGATGGAGTGGAGGGTGAGTTCTCGGGAAAACAAGGTGAAGGCTCACCTCTCAGAGCCCAGGGTCCAGGGGCAGCCGTCTAGGTTCTGTGGGAAGTACAAGGAGGTCAATATTCATGGTACATGGTTGAAGAAATAAGATCATTTACCTTTCTCCATTCTTGTGTGATTAAATGAAGTTTGCTAAATGATTACAACACCGAAGGACAAACTTTTTTATGGGTAAAGGGTTGGATTGGAGTCTTTTTTAATAGTAAAAAAAGATATTTTTTACCCCCCCCAAAAAAAGAAATTTTGTCGCCGATTTTTCTAACAGAAAAAATAATGTAACTAAATATAAAAACATAGTAAAAGATACAAGATACCGTCTTCAATTTGCATTGAGATAAGTGTGGGTGGCTCAATTATCAAATGAGTCATCTCTAAGAAAAGTTATTACTTTTCTGTCAAAAGTCGACCGTCATACGTAATCACTGTGACACAAACACTTCAGTGAGATTCTCTGGGGCTCCTACAACAGAAACGTCTGGTCCTTGGGCTCGGACAGGGCCCGGCAGCAGATAAGGAAATACAGCATTTAACAAGGAACGGGAAGGAACTTCCAGAGGGGGGCAAGCATTAAGCCCCTCTGGCTGGATGAAGGTCGGGCTCTTGGTGAACCAAGGAGGCTTTGCTTTCCAGGAGTGGGAAGCCTTGATACCAAAGTGAGGAGGCTGGTGGAGGGGAAAGGCTGTACACAAGGGGACTTCTGGGTGTTTTCCCCAAATACACTCCTTAAAGGAGTTTTTTTGGTCTTTATTCCCATGAGACGTTGAGGCAGAGTTCAGACACCTGACCTCAGAGCTTGGAAGGACTCACCCCATCTTAGACACTGCGCTGTGGTGGAGGACCCTGAGCAAGTCACATGATGGCCACTGAGGGTCCCCAGTAGGTCCGCGGAGGGAGGCTGCAGAGGTGGGGCCTTCCGTTGGGAGGAGTTTTGTGCTATGGAAGCTCACTCGCCCCGTACCAAAGCTCATTGCCACCTGTGAAATGGGGATCTAATCTGTGCCCTGGCTCCTTCCCGTGTGATTGTGCAGGACTGTAAGGATGTTTGAAAACCACCGAGTGCCCTTCGAGGATAAGGGCTGCCAGCCGGCCTCTGCTGCCGCCCTGCACGGTGGGCACCTTTCCTGGCGCCAGGGGGAGCCAGGCAGTCTGCTGCCTCACAGTGAAAAGAGCTTGCCGAGCTCCTTATCTCGTCTCCGGGGAGGAGCCCCGACCAGATCACGGTGGTTTCGGACCTGTGATGCCAGGCAGTCAGGTGGGGCGGTGAGTACAAAGTGGGCTCTGCAGTCAGGAAGACGCACTCAGACACCCACTAGTTGTGTGATCCCAGACAAGTCACTCACCCTCAGCCTCAACATTGTCATCTGTAAAATGGGTGTGACGGCGCCTCCCTCCCAATCTTGCGCTGCAAGCACTACAGAAATTCTGTCATTCCTAATGTGGGGCTGGCTTCCTGGAAGTCTTCGGATTGTCACCCCGAGGATGGACAGGAACAGTCTGGTCTTTACTGTCTCCTTCAGTCTGGCCCAGCCTGGATCTTGTGGAGGAGGCTGCTCAGAGAAGGAGTGTCTCAGGTCCTGTCCTCTGGGCCCTTATCCACCTCAGTACAATTACCTCCCTGCAGCAGCCCACTGAGCATGTGCCAGCGGTAGAACCATGACATCACCGTGCTGGGAACTAGAGAATCCTCGGCACTCTCCCCCACCCCCACCCGCCGTGAGCAGCTTGGCTTCAGGTACACTTTCCTCTGCGCCTCTACACTCACATCTGAGGGTGGAGCCGTTTCCTCAGATCACCGACCAGAGCGCGGGGCACCACCTGCTTCCTGTGGAGGCCGCCTCCTGGTCTCACCTCGTCAGCTCAACCCCGAGATCCCTACTCCGTCTGGTTTGGACCCTTCCGATTTCCCCTGCCACAGGGCATGGATGCAGGGGGGCACACACAGGTGGGGGGAGTAGCGGAAGGGATGGATGGACAGCTGCATGGTTGTTCGAGACCCATGGAGAGGGGAGGCAGGTGGGGGGGTATGTGGCAGCCCTGGCTGGGAGGGGCTTCAGACTGGGAGCACGGGGGTTCGGGTGCTCAGACTGGGAGCGCGGGTTTGGGTGCTCAGACCAGGAGCACGGTGATTTGGGTGCTCAGACCGGGAGCACGGTGATTTGGGTGCTCAGACCGGGAGCACGGTGATTTGGGTGCACAGACGGGGTACACAGGGTTGGGGTGTTCAGACGGGGAGCACGGTGATTTGGGTGTTCAGACCGGGAGCACCGGTTCAGGTGCTCAGACCGGGAGCACGGTGATTTGGGTGCACAGACGGGGTGCACGGGGTTGGGGTGCTCAGACAGGGAGCAAGGGTTTGGGTGCTCAGACCAGGAGCACGGTGATTTGGGTGCTCAGACCGGGAGCACGGTGATTTGGGTGCTCAGACCGGGAGCACGGTGATTTGGGTGCTCAGACCGGGTACACGGGGTTGGGGTACTCAGATAGGGAGCAAGGGTTTGGGTGCTCAGAAGGGGAGCACCGGTTCAGGTGCTCAGACCGGGAGCACGGTGATTTGGGTGCTCAGACCGGGAGCACGGTGATTTGGGTGCTCAGATCGGGAGCATGGTGATTTGGGTGCTCAGACCGGGAGCACGGTGATTTGGGTGCACAGACGGGGTGCACGGAGTTGGGATGCTCAGACGGGGAGCAAGGGTTTGGGTGCTCAGAAGGGGAGCACCGTGGTTCGGGTGCTCAGACTGGGAGCACGGGGGTTTGGGTGCTCAGAAGGGGAGCACGGGGGTTTGGGTGCTCAGACTGGGAGCACGGGCGTTTGAGTGCTCAGACTGGGAGCATGGAGGTTTGAGTGCTCAGAAGGGGAGCACGGGGGTTTGGGTGCTCAGAAGGGGAGCAAGAGTTTGGGTGCTCAGAAGGGGAGCACGAGTTTGGGTGCTCAGACTGGGAGCACGGGGGTTTGGGTGCTCAGACCAGGAGCACGGTGATTTGGGTGCTCGGACCGGGAGCACGGGGGTTTGGGTGCTCAGACGGGGAGCACGGGTTTGGGTGCTCAGAAGGGGAGCACCGTGGTTCGGGTGCTCAGACTGGGAGCACGGGGGTTTGAGTGCTCAGAAGGGGAGCACGGGGGTTTGAGTGCTCAGACCGGGAGCACGGTGGTTGGGAGCCACCCATGGGGACATGGAATAGATGGGCCGGATGGGCAGAGGCCCGGAGGCAGGCAGCGAGTCGGGGATCTATGGCAGCCCTGGACGGACGGGGGCCGGCGCACGGATGGAAGCCGGCCGGGATAGATCGGGGATAGTCGGGCCGGGGACGCTGGGACGAGGTTGCACGAAGGCTCCGTTTCCGGCCCGGCCGCTGAAGCCTGCAGCCCAGCAGGGCCCTCGGGAGTTGGCCGGGCGGCCGGGACCCCAGGGAGCAGAGCAGCTGCAGTCCCCAGGTCTCTGGGGGAAGACCTCGGCCTTGCCCCCGGCCCCTGCGTGCTTCCGGCACGTGCCGCTCTAGCGACACGCGCTCCGCCTTCAGCCACCCCCGGGCGCACGCGCTTACTCCCGCCCCTCTCGGTGCCGGGGTGCCGTTTCGCGCCTGTTTGGGTCTCGTTCTTGCCCTTGGAGCCCCGAGGAAGGGGGTCAGCCCCGGGAAGCTCAGGGCTTGACACGGGGAGGCCAGGGCAGCGGGGCTGGGAGCCGCATCCCGGGGGCGAGGCGAGGCGAGCAGGCAGTAGGGGGAACAGCCCCATCACAGGTCCTTTACGCCGGGGTCCTTAGCCGAGCGTGCGTGCGCGCATGCGTGCGAACCACCGTGCCGTCCCGGCTCCTCCTCCTCCCCCGACTCCTCCTCCTCCTCCTGCTCTGCGGTGACATTGGCTTTAGAGCCGCGAACTAAAGAACAAGCGAACGCAGCCCCGAGTCCCGCAGCCGCCCGATCCCGCCGCCGCCGCCATGCTCCGCATGATCCTCAACCAGGCCAAGAAGCACCCGAGCGTGAGCGTCCCGTGACCCGGGGCCGGGAAAGGGAGGGACGCCGCGTGACCTTGGGGCCGCCGCCCCGCCCTTGGCCTCCTTTCGGGGGGCTGCTCCGGCCGTAACTTCCGGGGTCCCGGGCTCCCTCCGCGCGCCTCAGTCTCTCCCTCGGAAAGTGACAGGCCCGGCTCCCTCGGGCCTGGGAGTGGCTCAGTTTCCCCACCCGAGGTGGAGGCCCGCCTTCCGGCCCGCAGAGGGGGCGGTAACCTGACCCGGCCCTGGGGGGGAGATTAGACTGGCTCTCTTCCCGGGTGGGTGAGGGGTGGGGCCAGGGGGGGTGGAGGCTGCTGGGAGCAGGACCCGGCCAGACCTTAGGAGACCCCCGACTGCCCGCTCCTCACCCCCCCCCCGCCCCTCCTCATCCTTTTCTCCTCCTCTTTGGCTTGTCCAGTTGATCCCCCTGTTCGTGTTCATCGGGGCCGGGGGCACCGGGGCCTCGCTGTACGTGCTGCGCCTGGCGCTCTTCAACCCCGACGTCAGGTAGGGAGAGGGGGGATGGGAGGGCGTCTCTGCCCTCTGGCGCCCTCGGGACCCCCTTCCCCTGGGGCCCCAGGGCCTGCTGCTTTCTGGGGGGAGGCTGCATCGAGGAGGCCCGCGGGGCGCTGGGCTCCATCTGGCGGCAGCGTCTCCCCCCAGTCAGTCCCGCCCCCGGGGTTCGGGCTCAGCCGGCCTTCCTCTGCCTTTTCTCCCCAAACCTGCCCGGGCCGCTGCTCCCTTGGCGGCGAGAATGAGATCCGGGCCATTTCCTCCCGGGGGGGGGGGGGAGGGGGCACCCACGGGCATAAAGTCCGATGTAAAGGGGCTGAGGGCGCTCCGCAGGGCGGGGTGGGGGAGGGGGGCCGTATCGGCGCCCGCCTAACGGTCTGTGTGTCCCTGTGCCTTTGTCCTCAGTTGGGACAGGAAGAACAACCCGGAACCTTGGAACAAAATGAATCCCACCGACCAGTACAAGGTGAGGCCGGGCTCTCCTCCGGAAGGTGTGGCGGGGGTCGGGTTCTGGGGGGGGGGGGGAGTGTTCCCTATTCCGCCGGGTGGGGGTGGGGGTCCGGGAAGGCCCCGCACGACCTTAGTCCTTCCGCGCTCTGGCCCCGAGCTTGTGGGAATCGCTGGTAAGGCCCGCGGCGGAGAAGTGGAAGGAGCCGGCTGGCCGAGCTCTCCGCCGTAAGCGTCAAGGAGGACACGGGGTTGTCCCGCGTCCCCTCCGACATGTAGAAAGGAGGAGCTGGAGGAGCGCGGGAGAGCTTCCAGTGAAAATTCTCTGGCCCAGGCCCCCGCCCCGCGTGTGGAAACCGGGGTTTCTGCCCGGCGCTTTCCAGAGCAAGTTCACTTTTGCAGTGGAGCCCACGGTGGTCGGGCCGGCCCCCCAGGGAATGGGGGGGCATCCCCGGAGCAGGATCTGAAGCTGCCTTGCGGCATGAGCTGGGCCTGCTCCCCAGGAGTCCTTCAGACCCCGGCTGCCCCGCTGGGCCCCTCCTCCTCTCCTGTAGTCAGGGAGCCCGCCTCGGACAGCCCGTCAGACAGACTCCAAATTCTTTCAGAAAGAGACTTTTCTGTTCTTTGTGGGGCTCTTGGAATCAGCTCCCTTTGAAATGAAGTCCGTGCGGCCGAGGTCTCAGCCAGAAGCGGATAGTTCGGCCCGTCCCAGAGTGCGGCTGACGTGACCTGGTGACCTTTCCGTGGTGGCGCCTGACTCCAAACCCCCAGTCACTCAGTCCCTTAGCCGGACCTCGCAGCTTATTCCCGCGCCTCCCTTCTGTTTCCGAGGGGGGGGGGTAGTCGGCACTAAGTCCCCCAGGAAGTGGGAGCTGGTTCTGTGTGCGGAGCGAGCTGCCCGCTGCCCCCCCTCAGGCCCCCCCCCCCCCCCCGGCTGTGGGCGCTGCAGGCGCCAGTGGTTTGTGCCACGGAGGGGGCGGCTGCTTTCTGACCCTCTCCCAGACCGTCTTCAGCTGTGTTCTGGAAGGAAAGGGGGGTTTTGTGGACCTTTTACTGCCAGGTTTGGTCCAGTAGCTCAGCCGTAGACAGTCCAACTCGAGCCTTATGTCTGTTTCCTTACTTGAACCCCACTTTTCTCTCTTGTACCAAACCGGGAGAAAGGACATAAGCTAGTCGGGGCTGTTCCCAGCAGCGATGAGCCCAAGGCTGTCACCTGGGCTGCTCCTGGGTGGTGTCGTCTCCTGCAGCAAAGACTTCCAGATGGTCCCTAAAACTCCACGGGCTGCGAAAGAGCCAATAAGGAAAACGATCTGAACAAGGCGTTAAATCAGGGAGCAGTTGGCTTTTAGAAAGCAATTCGGTAAACACCGAGTAGAAAGCCCTGCCTTACAACTTATCAGGAGCGGGTACTCGGGCCAATGGGCCCCCCACTAAAAGGAGAGGACCGGCCCAGCTCTGCCCGGGAGACCTTTCGGCTTCCGGGAGGCAAACTTGGAGAAGGCCGGCCCTGGTCCATTCCACAGTCCTTCCATGTAAAGGGCTGAAACTCTGGAAGGGGGGTGTGCCCCAATCCACACAAGGACTGGAGGCTAATTACCTGTTGCTCCAATTAGCATATGTTTTGGTTAAATGGCTCTTCTCGCTGTTTGTTGATTGCTGGAAGTTTGGTATTGAGATAATCCGGATCTGAGGGCGTGGTGAGAGTGAGCCGGAGGAAGGGAGGGAGGACTCTAGAATCCAGGATCCATCTTTGGGAGCCTCCTCTAGCAGTTTGCCTGCTCCTTTCCCTTCTCCCCCTAAAGACCAGGGACTTTTACTTATCCTCACGGGCTGATCCTGAGGCCTCCAGGAGCCAGGCCGGACTTCACACTTAGTGAAAGTGAGGGGCTTTGGGGGGAGGGCTCGGCCCTAGGGAGAGGGCCGGTGCACCAGGTTTTAAGAGCAGGCCTCCCCGCCTGAGGAAGGGGGTGGATGTGAGGGGGTGGGCTGCCTTTCAGGGCTCTGCTCCGAGAGCATGTCACACCCTGGAGCTCTGCCATTTACCCGGCCCAAGGAGAAAGGCAACCTTCTGCAGTGTTCCCCAGTTTGACCGGGGATCCTTACATTTAAGTACAATTAGAGACTACGGGTCACAGCAGTGATTCACTTACTTGCCACCCCTTTTTGTTTTGAGTGTGTGCAAGTAGTGTACAAGGGGGGGGGGGGCGGGTGCCTGGGCACTCCTTACATGAATCTCCAAGTGTGTCAGGCTGAGATTGCCCTGGGGCTAGAAAGCCAGAGCTAAAGGCAGGAGGCTACGGCCCAGAGCTGGGGGGTGGGGCAGCCTCGAGGCCTTGGGCCCTGCCCAGTCCCGTTGGCCGGGATTGGCTGTCAGAATTATAATCTCAGTGCATTGATGAGGCTCCCAAAGACATGGACTGAGAAGTTACAGGTAAAGAAGTGCGTTTATTTCTCTCTCTTTTATCTGCACATTAAAACAAACACATCTCTGGATTTGGATTGGCCAGGTCAAATTAGTGGGATTTTATAGACGCGTTTTTAACCGTTAAGCCTATTTCAGGTGATAGTAAAAGAGAAGAATTTTAACTCCTCAGTACGAATTCTTACCCGCTTACTGTTGATTACATGAGCAGAACTCTTTGGTGTCTGGCCCCCTTTACACTCTTAGCAAGATCCCTGAAGAGCTTTTGCCTATGGGGCTTGCCGAATGAGAAATGAGAATATTCAGTACAATGTCGGGAGTCGGGGATCAGGTTCGTGCAGTCCTGGTCTAGGGGCAGCTAGGTAGTACGGTGGAGAGAGCACCAGCCCTGAATTCAGGAGGACCCGAGTTCAAATCTGGTCTCAGACACTTAACACTTCCTGGCTGTGTGACCCTGGGCGAGTCACTTAACCCCAGCCTCAGGGGGAGAAAAAAAAAAGAAAGAAGTCTTGGTCTCATGGACCCCTCAAGAGGGTCTTAGAAGACCTCACTCCTTGCACTCTGGTACCTAGAGCATGGGAGTTTGTGCCATCTTTGGAGAGATTTAAATGGTATGTAACATGTATTTTTCTTTCTTTTTTCCAAGTTCTATTCCGTAAATGTGGATTATAGCAAACTGAAGAAAGAAGGCCCAGAATTCTAAGTGAAAAGCATGCTTTCTTGACTGTGAGAGTGAAGGTCTTCCACAAGCCATCCGCACAATTCTTTACACAACCAGGAAATGCTTGATTTTCCCCTTATTGCATGAAATCATGTTCAGTTTAACAGACAAATAAAGATGTGAAACTCGAGCTGTGGTTTCGATACTGGTGCAGAATACGGCCCTAACCCTGTGTGGTCTGGATGATAGCTGGGGGGCTGACGCCGTGGAGCAGGGCTAGCAAACCCACGTGGCAACGGGCTCGCTCCCCTGGGGTACGGGAGATTCCCCGGGCTGGCCCGTGGGATCTTGTCCAGGTTTTATGGTCAGCCATTCCCCAGTGACATCTTGTTCAGGGGCTCTGACAGCTCCACCTGCCTAGGAGCCTCCCCAAAGACTTGACTGGAGGTCGCCCCTAGGAGGCTGGGGCCTGAGCCCAGCCCGTGCCCCTGCCCCCCAGGGCCGCCTCTGCCAGAGGCGGCTGTTTGGATGGTTTGAGAATCTGTTCTGCCTGAACCAATCACTTTTCTCATTTGCTCTGATCCATGATCTGTAGGAATCTGATGAAGGTCCCTCATCTTCATTTGGTTTCTGGTCCCGTGAGCCAGAAGGTTGTCCTGCAGGAAATGCCCCCTTTCCCTGGCACGGCCACTTCCTGGAGCTCTGGGGGGCTCCCAGCCTGGCTGGCGCCTCTGACGAAGGCAGTTTGGGCCTTCACCATTGCCCCAGCCCGCACCTTCCTGGGAGTGATTAGACCTCGCTCCAGGTTGAGTGGGCCCTTGGCTGACCAGTGAATGTCTCGGACAGAGCTGACCCACTGAGTCATGGGCCCATTTCTTAAGGCAGACTGTCAGGCTGAGAAATGGGGGGGCCCGAGGGGCTAGGCCACCCTGGTGCCCACATATGTAGGGGAAGGGATGGTCCCCGCTTCACCTCAGCATCTTGGTGCAGACCATTTTGTAGAAGCAGCAGCTGCAGAAGCCGGGGAATGGCACCCAGCATGGGGGGAGGAGGTCCCGGGGAGGAGCGCCCTCTAGGTCATCCGACTGGCCGCTTGGAAGGACGGCCCGCTGGCCACCTTGAAGGTGTTTTATAGTGACATGCTGCGTCCCGGTGCGCCCGGAGGCAGCAGACTGCGGGCAGCCCAGGGACAGCCGCTGACCACCCAGGGGCCCGGGCCTACAGGCCTGAGCTATGGTCCAAGCTACCTCTGGGACCTTTGCTGTGTTAGTCCCTGGGAGTCGGGGATCAGGTTCGTGCAGGGCTCTTCCTGCTTCCCAGAGCCTCGTCTGGCACTGCTACAGGAGGGGGCAGAGGTGGGCAGGGGCTGGGAGTGGGGGGGGGGAGACACGGCCCTGGGGGGCCAGGAGGGGTACCTCTAAAGCAGCCCCAAGAATCCATGAGACTATTTGGAATCTCCTCATGGTCCCTTTATTTCAAACATGATTCTGAGCCCAGCTGCCAGAGAGCCTGGGGCACAGCGGGCTGCCTGGCCAAGGGAATGGGTTTCCTCTCCTCCAAGTTCTGTCCAGGAGTGCTGGCCTGAACGCCTCCCCTGCTGTCCGAGGCCCAGGGCTGGGAGCCGCCGTCTCAGCCAGGATGCTCAGCTTTGCCCAGAACCGGGCCCCTCCGAGCAGTTTAAAACTAGACTACTGGGCAGCTCCTGGCACCTCACCAAGCCCCCAAGGCCGGGGCTGGGGCAGACAGTGGGTGAAAGGCTTCCTCCGAGAAGCGGCTGGGTCAGAGTGACCACGAGGCTGCTCGTTACGGGGCGGCCGGAGAGCTGGAGTCTGCCGGGCCTGAACGTGGTGCTTTCTCACACGGGCATCAGACCTATCAGAAACGTTGCCTCCCACGTGCCCGGCACAGAGTCGGTGCTGAATAAATGCCGATGGCCACCTCTCAAAGAGCGCATTGGTTTGTCTCTGTAGGTCTGGGGTCCGAGGGGTGATGGGGACTCCCTGGTCCAGGCTTCTTAGAACTACTGTGGCCTTCCCTTCCTCCCTGCTCCCCCTCAGCTGGCACAGTGCCTGGCACACAGTGGGCCTGCTCCCCCTCAGCTGGCACAGTTACAGTGCCTGGTGCACAGTGGGCCTGCTCTCCCTCACCTGGCACAGTGCCTGGCACACAGTGGGCCTGCTTCCCCTCAGCTGGCACAGTTACAGTGCCTGGCGCACAGTGGGCCTGCTCCCCCTCAGCTGGCACAGTTACAGTGCCTGGCACACAGTGGGCCTGCTCTCCCTCACCTGGCACAGTGTCTGGCACACATTGGGCCTGCTCCCCCTCAGCTGGCATAGTTACAGTGCCTGGCACACAGTGGGCCTGCTTCCCCTCAGCTGGCACAGTTACAGTGCCTGGCGCACAGTGGGCCTGCTTCCCCTCAGCTGGCACAGTTACAGTGCCTGGCACACAGTGGGCCTGCTCCCCCTCACCTGGCACAGTGCCTGGCACACAGTGGGCCTGCTTCCCCTCAGCTGGCACAGTGCCTGGCACACAGTGGGCCTGCTCCCCCTCAGCTGGCACAGTGCCTGGCACACAGTGGGCCTGCTCCCCCTCAGCTGGCATAGTTACAGTGCCTGGCACACAGTGGGCCTGCTTCCCCTCAGCTGGCACAGTTACAGTGCCTGGCACACAGTGGGCCTGCTTCCCCTCAGCTGGCACAGTTACAGTGCCTGGCGCACAGTGGGCCTGCTCTCCCTCACCTGGCACAGTGTCTGGCACACAGTGGGCCTGCTCCCCCTCAGCTGGCACAGTTACAGTGCCTGGCGCACAGTGGGCCTTGAAAGAAGGAACTTGTTGGCGATGGATCTCCCTCATTCTCCGTTAGTTCCCCGTCCACAGGCCTCCGGCTTGGGCGTTCCTGACGGGGTCTTGCGAGCCCCCCTTCCCTGCTCCCCCAGGGTCCCTGGGTCCCCCTCCATCACTCGGACCCTCCACAGAAAATTATCTTGTGGAGCCCGTGGGCGGCCGGCTCACCACTTCCTTCCTTTTTTTCTCTTCTTGGTTAGAGCTTATGGAGCGATCAGAAAATGAATGGGTGCCCTTTTGTCTCCAGCCCCATTGATTTCCAGGAGGAGACAAGGTGACCGAGCCTGGGCCCCCGGCTGGGCCCTCCAGAGCGAGGGAGGGGAGCGGGGCCTTCTCTGCCCGGCAGGGCGGGGGGCTGACTGTCCCTGCGGGAGGGCCCCTCCGAGGGGGAAATGTGGAGCCGGTCCAGCTCGGTTCTCCGTGCCCCGGAATCAGGGCATCAGCTGGGCCGGCAGCTTGGGCCTTGAGCTCAGGCTCATGTGGCAGAGAAAGGAAAGAAAGGCGGGTTTTCCTGACTGTGGGCCCAGAATCCTGTCCTCCGAGGACGAGCCTCCTTCCTAGCTCGGGGGAGAAGCCGGGTCTGGTGCGAGGACCCCCGGGTGGGCAGGAAGAGAGAAGCGCACCGAGGACAGAGTTCTGGGCAGCACCAGCAGGAGGCCGGCGGAGAGGAGCCTCCCGCTTTCTAGCCTTGCTCCGTCTGCAGCATCCACAATTCCCTTGACTGCATGTAACAACTCCTCCCAAAACGCTTGAAAATGAATTAAGGAAAAAAGACTGCCAAGCGAATGCCAGCTTTTTTCTGCACCTGATTCTTCGCTAGGTCAAATGCATATTCATAAGACCCTTCACTTGGTCATTGTGTGTAAGGGTCACGAGTGGTCTCCCCGGGAGGGATAATGGCTCCTTCCTCCCGCTCGGGCTTGTGACCCCAGAACGTGAACTTCTGTCTGAAGTGTGAGGAGTTCCTCCGGTTGGGTCTTGCTTCTGTCGGCCTTGCTGAGGAGCACAGAGGGTTACCTGCCCGGGGAAAATGAGGCTTCCCCTGAGTTCAACCTGTAATTAATTCTCATTTGGGAAAATTATGGCTGAAAAGTGAGGCTGACCCCATGCAAGGCCTCCGTAAGTAGGATTTGGAAGGGTCTCCCAGCTCGAGTTCAGCAGACCAGGGCTGGGACTCTCAGAGGAAAGCCTCTTCCCAATCCAAGCCTTGACCCCTTGAAAGCTGGGGCCTATTGGATTGGAGACGCTCAAGAGCGAGACCCAAAACTAACCTCCCCCCGATCCCCGAAAATCAAACCAGGGAACTTGGAGCTTTAGTCGTCTGCTTCTCGACACAGAGAACCAAGAAGGGTGAAAGCAGGACAAAGTTTGGAGAAACTCAGGGTCTAGTCCACGTCTCCACTTGGCCAACCAAGGACAGACCCGTGAGCTACCATTTCAGAGCCCTTTGCTCAGGAGGGTCTGAGGAACCTGAGGCGAACAGGGTTAAGTGACCCTGCCAGGGTCACACACCCCTCAGAGTTTGAGGCCCAATTTGAGCTCAGGTCTGGCTCCCTACCAGGCACTCTATGCACCTTATCATCTCACTGATAGATTTTACCAAGTCCTAAATGTTACATTTGGCTCTTAAAGCTACAGAAAGAATAATGACAGACGCTCTGGGAGAGGCTTATTGAAACCGAAGTTACCGGGAAAGGTGAAAATAGTGATCTGAGGGTGGTGTGGACCACTAACACCTGGGGAAGCAGGCAGCATCTCTGGAAGGAGGTGACTGGAGATGGACCAGGGAGACAGGCAGAGGTGAAGGGGCAGAGTGTCCCAGGTTCCTTCAGTGGATGCTCCAGGTCCCGCTAAACAAGCCCGGCCCCTCCGGCGGATGCTCCAGGTCCCGCTAAACAAGCCCGGCCCCTCACCCAGCCAGCAAGCCTGGCGTGGCTTGGTGCATTCTGTGGCCTCCATTGATTTTCTGTGGCCATAGCTACGATGGTGGAAGGATTCCCCCCTCCCCCCACTGCCACAGCCCCTTCCTTTAAATAGCCTCTGATGGCACAGGAATCCAGATGATGGTCCCCTGGTCCTGCTGCTCCACAAATGCCTCCTGGGCCCAGCCTTCCTCCCCAGAACTGTGACAGCTTCTTTCGGCCTCTTATTCTGAGCAGTATTTGATTGTGAAGAAGCACATTCAGATTCCGGGCAGAATCTCATCTAGGGAACTGCGGCAAGGGCGAGTGCCGAGACTCCGGGTTTGTTTCTTTATGCAGAATGAGGCATTTCATTCTACTTAATATGTAAATTGGCCCCAAAACCATTTTGTTGTTACCCTCAGCTATAAACAGGAGTGACAGAATCCAGCTGATTTGGGGAATTATTTAATCAGTGAGGGAAAAAAAGTGTGCAAATAAAAATGGACTGTCATCCCACAAAATCAATTTCAAGCTGAAATAATAGCATTTCTCTCGGAGACTTGCGCTTCCCCTAAAAATTAACTTTGTGCATTCAAAGGCAGTGTTTTCGGG